>NW_028277780.1:300000-545388 GCF_059751315.1 Micrasema longulum
AAGATTCTATTGTTTTATTGAATAATTAAACCTTAGATAAAGAAAGCCTGAAGCGCATTGTACAAAGAGACGTAAAATTCTTACGATGCTATGCACGGACCAGTTTGGCGTAACGAACTTGGCAATAAACCGCGAACAATTTTCTTTTATTCATTCTAGTAAAATTTCATTATTCATCGTTATAATTTGTCTGCTTTAGTTTTATTAGTATAAAGTTGTTTTAAGAGATCTTGGTATCTCTTTGTGCTATGGAAGATGATCTTCTCGATTGCGAGATTCTCATTCGTATACGTATTGAACAGCTGCTACTATTTAGTTAGCATTTCTATATAAATGTGTGTATTTATTTTCAAATTTTTAACTTAGGAATTTTTTAAATTTTTTAGTAATCAATATATTTTCATAAATGGCACACGTTTTTTTTATTCAAATACATATTTACTTTTATAAATCTAGTAAATGTTTTTCATTTCATTTTTATTTCATTTCATTTTTTTTTGCACCACAACAGGCCAGGAGGCCCAATTACAGTAGTGAATTACATTACAGAACAACCAGGCTTTAGAAAAATCACATTTTAATTTTTGTGTTCTCACCGGGAATCGAACCCGGAACCTTTCGTGCGTGAGTCAAGCCACTACACCACGGAGGCCGTGGTGTAGTGGTCAAGACGCTGTTGTAACTATCCAAAAAAAACTAGCTATTGTGCTTGGAGAGTGACTTACACTGTTACAGTTATTTATTTATTTAAATTTGTATAATTTTTAAAATGCGAGAACATGAGAAAAAGAATACTTTTGAAATATAAAAAGAAAAATAGAAAATAATAATAAATTAATTCTAATTTATATTGAATGCAGTTTTTACGCGGGTTTAAAAACAAAGGCGACGTAAAGTCCATATTTTGTTTACTAACCCAAAATCCGACTATGAATCCAAAGAAATAAGGAAGCCAAACAAAGCAAGTAAATTATGGGAAATTCAATAAATACTTTCGAATTTATTATTTTTGAACATCCCATCTTACCCCCAACTTATTTTCATATAATTTTGCTTATTGTTGACTTGTTTTATATTATTTTCACTGTACTTTTTTTAAATTAAGTATTCTATTTTACTTTTTGTACCTATGCAAAAAAAATATATCAATCGGTCGCTCCATTGAGACGTTAAGGAAACACAAACAATCAAACAGACACACATTTGCATTTATAATATAAGTATAGATTGAACCCATGTGTGAAAATAAAAAATAAAAATTTAAAACCGGAAATATAAAGAAAAAAGTATAATTAACTCACTCCCTTAACTCAAGCAGTTTGCTCACTAAGGGCCTTTCTTATTAGATTTCCTTATATTAAGCTTATAATTTGGAAAAACAATACCCGGTATTACTATTTATACCCGGTATAAGAAAAAGGTTTCTTACAAAAATATTTGCCACGTATAAAAACTATACTAAGCTTATTTCATCGTTCATATTTTGATCATGCCACATTTTTGCTTACATTTATAAACAAGCTGCGTGCGCATGAGTAGCCACAAATACTAATAAGTAAGAGAAACAAAACCAAACAAAAAATGTCTAGCGTCATTAACGAAATCCAAAACGTTAAAAATCAACAATGATATTTATTTCTGATGTATTGTTTAATTGTTTTTGTGTTTTACCCATTCACTCAGAATTTCTCGTAAAAAAACAACAGTTTTTTCTGAGTATCGAGAGACTTTTGAAAGATAATATTCAATGTTCATAATTTAAAAAGACAAATCTTAGATTCAACTCCAAGCACAAATTTACATTGGTCATACAAACGTTTAATTATTGACTGAAATATGCCCTTGATAAATTTTTCGACAATAGGTACATTTATTTAATAAATTTAAATATTTTTAATAAATCTTTTATGTATCCTGCAAAATATAATAATGATCAATACTATGTTAAAACATCTTCTTAATAAAATTAATCTAAGTGTTATGTAAATTTGATAATCAGTTTTACAATCATCAACGATATTTAACTTTAAAATCTCTTGAAAGATTCTGAAATAAATGCAATCTATTTTTCTACTGACAGATCGCGTGCCATGATAAAAACATTGATATAAATATAGCTGTTACGATGTTATGTTTCGTTCGGGATAAAATTTTAAAACAATCCACAAATTTGGTTTAAGATCCTTTTAGAAGAAAAAAAATTCAATACACATTCAAAATCAAAGCGATTTAAGATAATTGATTATACTTTTTGTTGAGACATTTTGCCCTTAAGTGACAAATCAAACGTCGAAAATTTATTTCCCTTCATATCCGTCAAAGCCCTCTACGATTTGCCATCTAATCAACGCTAGGCTAAGGTCCTAGATTATGTCTCTATGCTTTAAGGTTTATCTTGTATTCACAGCTTTGGCCATCAAGTAAGGGGTTGAATCATCCCTTAACGTCAAAAAGGGATCAAATTGAATGCGAAGAAGAAAAATATTACTCTACTCGGAAAAAAAACCTTTTTCTTTGGGGTTACGAATTTTTTTGGGTGGATTGAGAAATGTTTTTATGAATACGCGATTTTATGTTGACTTGGGATATGTGAGGTCGTTTATATTTTTATGGTACCAAAGCAATCAGAGGACATTGTCAGAAAAATACGAGTAAATGCCATATTTATTGGAATATTCATGCAAGGGTGAATATTCGCAAACCGGCTAAAGTCAATAAAATTAATACCACTTGCAGAATGAATGTTTTAAATAAGTTATTAAATCTTTTTTTTAATTGCATCTAACCATTGACATATTTAAACATAGATCCGCCACATAGAGTATAATATAGTTATTATATACAGTGGTGATACGAAAACGTACGCATAGTATTTTTTTTGTCAAATAAATATTAGCGTTCCTAAATTTACCAAAACATTTTCAATTTTGGTGACCATTTTGAACGAGTTTTAAATAACTTACTCTTAGGAAATGTATCAGTGCACCCCTGTGACTAAAAAGAGCTTCGCAATTGCGCCGCTAGGCGTAGTTTGACGTCTAAATATAAATTATATTTAACTTTGTCTTCTTTTAAAAATATATTCTTTATGATTCATATTATACTCTTTCTTTCATTTTTTTTCAAATATTATGTTTTATAATATAAATAGCAACGCGAGTAATTATGAGCTTCAGCCTATCCTTCAGATAATTTTTTTTACAAGAAACGCAAGGTGATCAAGGTTATCAAATAAAAAACTTTAGCCTTAAGGAAAATTGGGTACAAAGAATCTTCACTTGGGCGCGGTGAAAATTAGAGCATTAAATTTTACGACAAAGCTCCTTGAAAATGTACGAAAAAGTAATAAAAAATATTAAAATGAATACAAACTTCTTTGAACGACGTCACTGGCTTATATGAATCAACCAATGATAAAAGAGCAGTAAAAGATATCAGATTTGCTGACCGTAAACGGACCAATCGGCAGAATTGACAGAGAATAAGTGGAAGAGCACCTTTGACGCCACACGTGGAGTTATTTTAGAAATACAAGACTGTAAAAATTGTAACGCTGATAATACGATTAACAAAAATTGAAAAAAAATGGCTTTGTTTTTAATAGTCTTTTAACCATTAAAAAATAATAAAAAAACCACCGATTTTCTTCATTGATCAGTCAAAAGTTTTATGTGCCAGTCTAGAAACGACGAAATGGTGCAGTGTAAAAACAATATTTAATGCCCATCCTGCCAGAAATTCAAACAATGACCTCAAGCGTGGTAGGCGAACGTGCTTACCACTACGCTAAAAGGCGGACTTATCTCCACTCGATTTTCCTTTTCAGGATTTTAAGCTAAGAGTTGAAAACACTCATCCATTGATCTGGTTCTATTTCAGATGTAAAACTACTCATATAATATTTATTTCTCTCAGGCACATAAAATTTTATTTATGAAAATCATTTTTGTGTCCGGGCTGACGCAAAACACAATTATGTGTGTAAAATAGACCCAGAATCCTAGACGAACGATTTTGACTCGACGGCTGCTCTTAGATAAAAGTCCCAAAAAACGAATCCAGCAGAAAAAAGTGGTTAGCGTATTCGCCTGCTATTTTTGAGTTCCTGGGTTTAATTCTTGTGAGGGTAGACTCGAAATATTTATTTAGACAGTGATTTGATACTGTAATATTTTACTGCACCTGGACTGGCGCATGAAGCGTAAGACTGATAATCTTACCTTTCTTTTACAGATTATCAAGATACCTTGCATTTACTCACTTCCAATGTAGTGCCCTATGCGCCATCAGGTGCGGAATGATGATGAAAAGCATAATTTTAATGAGTAAATTCAGTTTTTTTTTTACTTGTTAATAGACTTTTAAACTATCTATGCAAATTGTGTTTATGTATCGTATTATCATTAATTTGATTTTGTCAATTGTTATAATTTTGAAATAACTCCACCCGTGACGTCTCGTTGTCGTCTGTGAGTTGTCCTGACTGGTGAGTTGGCTTCCTGAAAACTGAAAATCTTAACAACACTGTAGTTGATTGATTGATTTGCAAAAACTTGTTACATAGTTCAAAGTAGTTCATTTTTATTAAAATCCTTTTTGTTATTTTGTTTATACTGTTTCGAGAAACTTTGCACTACAATTAAATGCACTAACTTTTACCGCATGTAAGAAATAGTTTTTCGTATTCATTTTTTTGTAGCTCTAAACTCCTCATTGTTTGACATTAGATTTATAAGATTTGGAAAATCATGTTTTTAGTACTAACATTTATTTTAACTGATCAAAAATTTTAGTTTGATAAATAAATGGGCGTAATGATAGATTTAGAACTTAAATTTTATCAAAATACTAAGATGGTAACGAAAAAAATTTCAAAAAAAAAAGTTTTGTGAAGGATTAGAAAATTCGTTGCAAAGAATTTATGCAAAATTTTATTTAACAAAAATATCGGATAACACATTGACTTCTATACCAGCATATTTTTTTTTATTAAACCAAGACCATTAAAAAAAACAAACCATATTACAAATCAAAGCCTTAAGAATTATTTTGCAAAAAACTGATACGCAAGTGTTAATTTGGTGTTGAATTTAAAATTAAAAGGACTATTATGTAAGAAAATAATATTTTACAGTGCGATGATATTTGTGTTTAATATATTTAAATTCTCAAAACCACAAAATTTCGGAAAAAAAATCGATCAAAACCAACATGAATATGATCACAATATCAGAGAAAGGATAAAAATCAGACCCCCATTTAGAAAAACAGTGGAGTAACTTAATTCAATTTTATCATATGGCAGGAAAAAAATGTTATGATATGCGAAAAAACATTTATTGAAAAGAATATGTTTTAAAATTCAAACAGAACGTAAAGAATTATGTGTTAGAAGAACTACCAAATTAAAAATATGTATAAAATTCACATTTGAGGTACTAACTTTGTGGTCATTTGTTATATGAAATAAAAATTTTAAAAACTTGGTTTTAATTCGATTTTTTTTCCTTTTTTACTTCAATTATTTTATATTGATTTTATTGAAATATATGTTGGCATATGTACATTATTATTATTAGAGCACTCATAGAAATATGCGTGTCTTATTTCAAGATTTGAAATAAAAAATGGCTTTAGGTAATAACAACCATCATTTCCTCATCTTCGTATTTTTTGCGATCCGACAAAGCACAAAAGCTTCACGAGAATACTAGATATATTGTTATTCTTGATATACACAATATATCGTATCGGAGGTATACCCGCAGTCTGCGATTGCTTTCGTGTTTCGGAAAATGTAGTTTATTCGATTATAAGACCGTGGAAAATAAAGCCGTAAAGAAATGCGAAAATTTTTATCATACTATCTTGTTATTTCTTGAAATATCCTACTTCCTATCCGGATATTAACTATTGGTGTATAGTGTGGTAGACAACCAACATTAAGGTACGACCAAACCGCCGTTTTATATTTTTATATTTTAAATAATTTAACTCTTAAAAGACTGTGGTAAATAATCCCTTTGCGCGCGGTGATGTAACATCGTGTTACCACTAGTAAAAGACGGAATATTCTAAAATTCAGATATTTGAAAAAAAAGAAAAACATGGAGTCTACTGTTTAATAATTTATGGGAATAAACATGTAATTTAACCCTGTTATAGCAAAATAAATTGAAAGTCACAAATACGCCGCTCATGTTACGCGCGTGCGTCCCCCGTCATTGTCATCAACCGACTAAAGACTAAATCTGTTTTAGATGACACCCACCGCAGAACAGCGTCTCAGTCTTCCTAGTTATGACTTCTATCTTCCGGCTCTGTCTTGTATAAGGTATCTGTAAATATGTGTTGCTGAATTAGCGGACATTCATGCTTCGCGTAGCAAGGTTAAATATTTTTTGTATTTACATATAGCATAGTGATACAAATTTAACTTTCCAAATCGGGTGTGAAATCGTCCATTTGAAGATTACAAAAAATACGAATTCATCATTTAAAAAAATAAGAGACATATATAAAATCTTGTGTCCTATGTCGACTAGTGTGACATCACGGCCACACAAGAGTTAATAATGCAACTGACAAGCTAAATATAATTAAATACAGATTAAATATGTATATGAAAATGCTACCATGAATGTAAAAGTAAATGACAATCTTAAGACGGAGAAAATCAAGATCAAAAAGGGTGTAAGACAGGGTGACACGATATCTCCAAAACTTTTTACATTAGCCTTAGAAGACGTTTTCAAGACGCTAAATTGGAATAACAAAGGCATAATAATAGATGGCAAGTATCTAAATCATCTCCATTTTGCAGACAATATAGAAATAATAAGTGAAGAGGGAAATGAACTGGAATCTATGGTAAAATAGTTATACGAAGCTTCTAGAAAGATCGGTCTGGAAATGAATATAGACCAAACCAAGATTTTGAGTCCAATTCCTATCAACATATGTACTGGAAATAAAACTATCGGTGCTGTTGACGAGTTCATTTACCTTAGGCACAAAATCAAATTGGAAAAATTTAATCAAACTGCGGAACTGCCTAGACGAATCGGGATAAGTTGGGCTGCGTTTGGAAAGCTGAAACACGTTTTCAGAAATAAGGAAATCCCAAATAATCTGAAGGCCAAAGTCTACAACTCTTGTGTTCTGCCGGTGGCAACATGCGATCATGAAACCATGTCACTCACTGCTAGAAGTGTTCACAAAATTAAGTGCACTATGGAAAGACAAATGTTGGGCGTCTTTTTAAGAGACCGAATAAGGAATGAGGAGATAAGACGTCGCACAAAGGTGACCGATATCGCAGAAAGAGAGAAAAAGTGGGAAGACAAAAATGGCAGCGGGCGGGTCATGTGCCGAGACAAGAAGTCGATAGGTGGACCCCCGGAATACTAAACTTGAGACCCTACGGAAGTAAAAGGAAAGTAGGGAGTCACAAAGGAGATGGACTGACGACGTCATCAAACTCGTGGGCCATGGATGGAAACAGAGTGCCCAGGACAGATAAACATGGAAAAAATTGGAAGAGGCCTATATCAAGCAATGGAGAGATATGGGCTGATAAGAAGAAGAATAAGAACTGACATACGCTTTGATGCAGTTTGGATAAATCGAAAATAAACGTTTTGATGTACAGATTAACAATACGGCAAAACCCTTTTTGTACAATATCATATATTCAAGCGAAAAAGCAAGTTTTAGAACACAAAGTAGGCAAATAAGTTGTACTTACCAAAGCTCAAAACACCAAACTGAGTTTTGAGAGTAAATGCTTGAGCAGAATATTAGGTATAAAGTGGTTCGATTTTATAACTAACATTGAAATCCGAAGACGGACGTAGCAGCCTCCTATAACAAGCGTCTTGGGTAAACGGCGGTGGACCTGGCTCGAACCCGTGCTGCGCATGCCTCAGGAGAACCTAAACCCAAGTTGCCTCTTCTTTAAACCAGCGGGCTCACGCCGTCCTGGAAGGCCGTCGATGACGATCTTTCGACTTTATTCGGCAAAACTAAGAGGCGCTGGATTAACGTGGGAATGGGCAAAAATGCTGGCTGGCGATAGGGTCTCCTGGAAGCAAATGGTGATGTTCACATGCTCCTCTTAAGAGCGGATTTGGAAAAGAAGAAGAAGAATACATACAAACTCAAACAGGACTTTGGTTTCATAGAGTTGGGACTTATGTTTTAAAAAACGTGGAAAAAAGTACTGTGAACAAATAAATCACTTTAAAAAAGTGTTTATTCAATCATTTACATAAACATTAGCAATTTAATTGATTTTGTCGTACACAATTTTTTATATAAATTCATTTATTTTATTTATTTCGGGTATACAAAATTAGGAACGGTTGTGTATCCGAAATAAGACACTTCCAAAAATATTTTACATCTAGCATGTCAACATAGCCTAATTATTTTGATTTATAATCGACTTAATTTACTATGACACATTCATATTTAAAAACATAATAAAGCATTCATGCTTACCACGTCTTGTCTAACTCGGCCCAAACCGATATCGTCTTTGTATACTTGCAAATATGGCGGCCACAGCTCTAATCAACAACGGTTAACAGTGCTATCTAGCAGTGGCAAATGGTGAATTTATTTACAGGTAAGCCATAAAAAAAATCATAAATTTGTACCTACATAGGAGGTACATAATACAATGTAAGTAATATATACTATAAATTGATATTTTCTGTGGTTCTGTGTGATACAACAACTCTTATCCATGAAATCAACTCAAACGATGTAATTTTGTGATATATTATTTTATATAGATATATTATCCATTATTTTGATAAATAATTAATTAAAAAATACCACTATGAGTTCAGTCGATATTAGGTATTCAATTGAAATGTCAACTGGCCGTATTGTTCTAGTAATTACTAGTGGTAAAAACGGCCGCGTGGAGTGCTATATGTCTTGCAATATGACGCATGAAAGTATTAATATAGTCTTATGTCAAAAGTACCATCTCAAAGAAAAATAGTCTTTAAGAAACAATGTTTAAAATACTGTTTTCCAAATCAAGAATCTTCAAATAATTTGTGTAATCTGCAAGTTAAATCTAGGATAAAAAACCCGCACTGGGGTTAAAACATTCAAAATATAGTATATTTATTTGTATGAAAAAACAATCCGGAATAATCGGCTAGTTTATTGGATCATAGCCAGGCGCTGGGCGCGCTTTATTAAAATTAACATTTATATTAGGATAAAAATACAGACGGTGAAAATTGTTTAAAATAAATGGTAATTATTTATTTGTTCTTCTGTAAATAAAGTTACAATTAAACATTAATATGGTTAGTAAAATATAATGGTAAGCTGTGCATAATCGCTTCTTTACATGGTTTGCCCCTGCTATCTAGGTAATGATGTAAAAATTGTCACGTTACCCGAAATAAAGACAGTATATGAAATATAAGTACTTTCTTCTACAGAACTTAAAACACGATTACATTATAAACGCAATTCATTTGTATTTTAGTCAAAGCACAATAAAAATACTGCACTGATCGTCATGTTTACCGCGGTAGTGAGTAGATTTAATATCACTAAAACGGTGAGAGATAAATTCTGTACTGCACGAAACCTTCCATTTGTGCTGGGGGCTTTAGAAAACTCGGATTTTTTCCAGCGGGAGTACACATTAATCATATCAGGGAATTGAACGCACCCTCGAGCTTTGTCGGAGGAGGAAATCCATACTTTTTGTGTATTAAGTCTACTTGAGAAATATTACCTTGCAGCAAATCTCAGAATGGTAGGTCGGGGGAATACATACATACACTTTTCTGGGCCAGAAAAAACACCACCGAGAAATATCATTGTATTGACTTACTTGCCAAATTATTTTTTATGGCGTAGTTGAGATACTACAATAAAAATAAAAATATTATTTTATTTATTTATTTGACACTTTATATACATATACAATTTACATACATATAAGGGCGGGCATAAGACGGGCCTTAAGGCAATTTTTTCCAACCAACCTAAACCGTTCAGTTTGATAAAATTATAAATACATGGACATATTGAATCTTACAATTTTATACAAAAATTAACAGCAAAGACTAACAAAAATAAAAATATATATAAAAAATAATAATTATTATTCTATGAAGAGAGGAGAGGGGATGGGAAGGAAAGAAGAAGGATAAAGGGACAATTTAAATATTTAGATAGTGACATTTCAATCTTGACTTAAATGTAAATAATGAAGTCTAAGTCTAATACTCAGGTTGAGTGTCATAAGTAGGCGCTACTTGGGGCGATTAAAAAAAATGTTCGTAAATTAACGAGCGCCCGAGTGATTCCGCAACACCCCGAATAGATTACTCTTCGAGTATTTTCTTATATACTTCCTGGATTTTGCTGCAAAAGGAAAAAGAAGGTTGTTATATAAACAAAATATTCAATTATTTGCTCAAAATTTGTGGTTACCTATGTGACACTCATTGCACATTATTCATTCAATATGAACCGATTTGATTTCAAAATAAAATCCTTTTTACAGAATGGGGTTTTAAAATTTACCACACTTCCTAAAAACATATTCAAAACACCGTAACATTACTTAGGAATTTTTAATTTTGAAAGTAGGTATAAACTTGTTTTAAATATTTTCTTTAATAGTCAAACCTCTTATGAAGTTCTCTCCTATACCCTTTTTCAATATAAATACACGTTATGCATGTAATTTTTTTTATTTACGCACCCTCACACACGCACATACACACACATGAATACAAACGTAGAACACATACAACTTTGTGAACTTTTTCTTTTCTTACAACATAATATTTTTAAAAAAAGGTAAAAGTGTAAATTCCAGTACATAATATTATTATATATTTTTATTATATAATATTATTATGTACTAACCTTTACCCTCGATTTTGCTCGTATAGTATAAAGAAGAAATTATTTAGAAAGGAAAATTTTTCCGGGTGGAAAAATGTATTTTTTCGAAATAAAAAGTAGCTTGTATCGATTGCCAGACCTACAACTATTTAAAAAAATTGTATATAACGATATGTTGAACTATGGCGACATAGGATCGTAATTTTGTTTAAAAATCCAACGACAAAACCAAAAGCAAACCAAACTAACCATAGGTATAGCAAGTCAATAATAGAAATTCAATATTAGTATGGATTATTTAAATTAATAGTGTTTTTATTTAATTGGCTCTATTATTGTCAATATATTTCTACTTTTGTTTGTAAAAATCTGTAAAAATCCCGAATAAAATAAAATTCAATCAAATAAAATGAAATAAAATAAAATAAAATGAAAAAAAAAAAAAAAAAAACATGAATCTACTCAAAACTCTTATATATCTAGAAAACATTAATTAGGATCAGATAATTAATATTCGTACGCAAAATGTAAGCTACTCGTAATAAAAACGTAAGAAAATCATATTCTCATTGTATACCATTTTGCGCAGCAGCGTTTTCAATATGCGACTCGTTTTATTGATGTTATAGAATATTATGTGTATATCTAGTAGAAAGCTCGTTTTATCTCTATGTGCTTTTACGAGTTACTTTGAGTTAAACAAGCCTAGCAAAGCATTTTACTATAGAGTTTTAACGTACATATTTTTCTGATAAGGAGGACGCTGTAATGTATTGATGTTAACATAAGTTGTGTCATAAAGAGAATAAAAGGAAAAAAACAAAAAAAAGCCACGATTTATTTTTAACGAAAAAGTAGTCAATAATTTCTTAGCATCTTTACCGTACGCAAATAACGCGAGCAACTTTAAACGAACGCTAAAAGAAAGTGTCTAAAATGATCACATTCGTATAATTGACATTCCATTTTTTGAAATGGTGATTTTAAGGCCTTCAGGCCTGTAATCAAATTAAGACAATATAAGCAAAGCATGACATTACCGACACTATTTTCAATGTCATTTACTTTTCTGATTATAACAATTTAAACTTTACATTTAATCATGATATTCACAACCACGATTCACGAAATTCAAAATATTGTGTATCTGAATTTCCCTCAACGATGTTCGGCAAAAAGTCGCTGGAAAATATTGACCGTTCCCAAATGAATAAACTGTCAGATAAACTAAAAAACGAAAAGTCGAATATTAAATCGAAAAGTGCAGCGAAAATATTTTTTTTTTTTTTTTTAAAAAATAAATATTTACGTTCTTATGATTTACCCAAATATTTAATTTTGAGGGCCATTTTCAACGAGTTGTAAATAACTCACTATTAGAAAATGGAATCAAGTTGGGGTAGAGTGGGATTCGAACCACGGACCTTTGGTCTGTGAGTCCGAGACACTAGCCACGGGACCACAACCCGATTTAAATATAACTTGAATCTTTTTGATAGTGATAGTTTTTGATATAATTTCTATGAATAATGTATAATATTGTGTTTTATATTTTATATTGTATTAGCTGATATTTTTGCTGTCACGAAAATATTTTTTTTTTCAATTTTTGATGATTGTTTTTTTAAATATTTTTTTTATAATTTTTAATCAAATCAAATAAATAAAATGAAATATTTAAGTTCATAGCAAAGAAGTGGCAAATATAAAAATTACAAAAAAAATATTTTAGCCCATAAATTTAGCATATATAACAGAAGATAAACACAAAAAGTTCGGGAGTGAAAGAGGCAATGTATGTCAATATATTGGTTAATGTTATAGCATCTTCTCGTATGTTACCCACTGCAATTTTTCGTACAATTTTTATCGTTTTAATTTCGTCTAGTATTTTATGTCATGCTTTAATTATTTTATTTTTCTCATCGTTTAGTCGTACGGCTAAAAGATAAAAGTTGATTTATTTTATTTTATTTTCGTTGTTATGTCTGTCTTGTGCCAATTTCCATTTTGTATGTATTATCATTATCATGACCATTAATGCTTATAAAACTAAAATAAAAGGTACACTAGACTATTGTTAGACCGGCAAATATGGATGGCTCCAAGTGCTAGTATATGAGCAACGTGAAACAGCTGAAATACAAATGCTAAGGTGGTTGGCAAGAGCATCTCTTAAACACAAAATTAAAAGTTCACGCAATGGTGGTAGCCTGGGTAATATGAACAGTATGCTGGAAAAGCGACAGCAGATATGGTACGGGCACATAAGATGGAATCCACCGAACAAAAGAGGCAATCCCAACAGCCTTATCTTGGCCATTTCTTAAATCAATGATTTTTTTTCAAATCCTCACCCTTCAGGCAAACGTCACAAACCTGAAAAAAAACATTTTGAGAAATCTTAATATGAAAGTTTGGAGACCAAAAAAAAATCTGATTTTTCCGTTTTCGAAGTAACAACACAATTTCTTCATGCCTTTATAGTAAATTCATATATTTCAAAGATTTTTAAGCGGCTCAAATTTTTTTCAACAATTTTTACTTGTTAATAATCTGAACAATGCAGGCCAAAAGAGTTTGTGATTGGAACTAAATACTACAAATTATTATTAAATTTTGTGGTTAAAAATATGTTTGATATAAAAACATATTTTTTAATATGTTACCTTTTTTATGTTTTATTACACAAATCCCTAAACACGAAGAAAATGTTGTTTTTAGGAAGAAAACTGTAAAACTTAAAAAATTATAAAAATCTGCCTTTACTGATTCATGCTTGTTGAGATTGTGTTGAAAGCCACACCGCTGTTTTTCACCAACAAAAAATAAATTCAATTTACGCAACGCATTTGTCAAGTAACCTTGATGTATGTATTTTGCCTATTAAATAATATGATTTAATGCTTTGAACGGCATAGTCAACTTAAAAGTGTTTTTTACGGTTAGTGACTTTTTTTCTAAACAACGACGAAATAATGTTTAACCCGCTTCTATAATATCATATTTTCTTGCTACATAGTTGAATTTCGTACAATTATAAGATACTCAAACTATTGTCCAAACAGTATTAAAACCAATTATTTCTGTTGACTCACAACAGTTCTGCGAAGATACAGAGAAATGTATTTACCCACTGCTTTAAATGTATTATGGGTACCCGTAAACAGTTCCGTTTGATCGTCAAATCCGTCCGTAAACCCGTCTTCCTGGTCGGATGTTTTGGATTATCTCCTTTAGAAAACCCGCCGTGTGTGGTCAGTCGAAG
Organism: Micrasema longulum; assembly: GCF_059751315.1. Classification (NCBI taxonomy): domain Eukaryota; kingdom Metazoa; phylum Arthropoda; class Insecta; order Trichoptera; family Brachycentridae; genus Micrasema; species Micrasema longulum. The sequence goes on from NW_028277780.1 coordinate 314,162, forward strand.
CAATCTATTCGTATCTCTGCTACCCTGGTAGATATTGCAGGTACATTGTTTATTGTGTATTTCATACAATTCCTTATCGTGTTATTAACATAGTATATAATCTGACTTTGTGCTACCCTGGTTACTGGTTACCTTAGAAATCAAATAATTACCCAATACAACTCGACAACTACCTCAACAGATACAAGGAATTTTCTTAAGTCTGTGAATTTTTTTACACATTGTGGTGTATCAGATCAGAAACAATGTTTCAACAATATCGTGTAATACAATCAATGTTAAAATTATTATATTACTGCATGTTTTTTTAGTTGGCTTCCCGACGAAGAGACCGGGTACGTGTTGACGCCAGTTGACATAGAAAATTCGCTAAGTGGTTATGTACAACTATTAAGTAACATTTTATCAAATGTTTGACAACAAAATTAATTCTTTAAATATTAACAATATTGCAACCTTACTTGGGATGCTGAACTTTACGAGCAAAGAAAAATTTATTGTCGACGCCAACATTTATTTCCTAATAAATGTAGCCAAAGAAAGAACAGTCTTCTAGAAATTCCTTATTGTAAATCAAGACTCGGGTAAAGACACTTATTTTAAGGATAGTAATACGGTACATTGAAAAAATATATTCATCTCGATTTAACAGCATTTGAATATTTAAAAAATCATTGTTTATGGAGTTTGTATTAGTAATTGTTATGCATTATTTAAACCATACATTGAAATTTATAAGGCAATTCATAAATTATATATTTTTAACATTTTTAGAAAAACTTTTACTTGTGGCCATATGATTTAAAAACATGTATCTTAAGTTTGCACTTCCCTGTGATATTTTTATACTTCCATATAATTTACAAAAAAAAACTAAACAATAAAATAATAACAGAAAGAAAAATAATTAGTTGGCAAACAGAGTATTGGGTACATTTATTATCACTTTATCAATTTTTTTTCATCTGAATTAACTGAAGACTCTGATGAATAAAAATTAAATGTATTTGTTTTATATAATTATGCTTAAACAACTTTGAAAGATCCTCTTTTTCTAAATCGGCAATTCCTGGTGCCTCTGAAAATTCCAGCTTCAAGTTCAATGATTATAACAGAATTATAGTCGGCATTATGATAAAAACTGGTTTTGTATTTGAAGATAAGTTCTTGAAAACAGCAATTGCGTTAGTGGTGTTCCAATTAACATGTTGCAGTTTTGGCCTCATTGATTTTTTTTTGCCAAAAATTCGCACTTGCGCTCTATTGTTTCCAATGTACGGTAGAATAGAAAATATTTTTTTGAATTTGTTTATATTTGAGACTTTGTTGAAATTATGGATATAAAAAAAATATTTTTAAAAAAATGCCTAGTAAGCGAATAATATTTTTTCATTTTCTATTAATAATACTCATGTTAAAAAAAATATTTAATATGTAGGTATCTCAGTATCTTCCAGTAACCTTTGATGATTTTTTTAAGTATTAAGTTGCACGCAGGCATGCTTTTGAGCGATATTTTAAGTTTTTCTATGTGAAATCATATTTTGGATTTTTAACATAAGTATATTGTTAAAAGCCTACAAATATAAATACAAACGTTTTTAAATAATACTAGCGGACTCCACAGGCGTTGTTCTGTCAGAATGTTGGCTTTCCTGCTATAAGTTGAGGTTAAACAAACGTTTTTTCGTAAATAAGGACATACGTTATTTATTTTGAACTTTTTTGAGCCATTTATATATTCGTAAAAATGTTTTTTTTTTATCTCCTTGTGTGATTGGCTAAAAGTTCTCATTGTGCTTAAATCAATTGTGCAAAAATCACCACTCTAGTGCCATAATCCATGGGGAAAATACGGAAATACTTGTAAATGAAGAAAAGTCAGACCGCGTGTTACCCTGAGCATTCTAAAATTTTGACACTTAACTCATGCTCAACGCGAATTTAGTATTTTTTTAACCGCCAGATGAGTTTTGACGTGACCTCGATATTTAATTCGAAACCAAAAGAAAAGAAAAATGCCTGTATTGTTAAAGTGTGCAAAAACTATTCGGATAAAAGAAAAAAACACTTTTCATTGATAAGTAGGTACTTGTTTATAATTGAATTTAAAAACAAAAAATATAAATATTAATATACTGAATTTAATTTGGTACCTAGCTACTTGTTTATGGTTGAATTCCAAAACTTAAAATAATTCGTTTTCAAATAAAAAATTCTTTGACAAATGTCAAACTCTAGACTACTTACCAACAGTGGTTCATTTCGTGTAAGAATTCGTTTTTCACAAATGACAATAAAAATTATTTAAGCATTCCTAAAAATCCATTTACAATAAGTGAATACGTAGAAGTTAAGGAATTGTAAGGAAATTAATCAATCCAGTATTCATTAAAAATAATTGATTTTTTTAAACGTTAAAATGCAAACTTTTTCAGTTGATAAAAAAATCAAATTCTCATTTTTTTTTGGAATATGCATTTTAGTCGAATGCAACCCTGGAAGTTCGATGAAAAACACATATTAAGTCCTTACTTTTTTTTTGTGGTGAACATATTGAAGATATTGTTATTTACAAATCCAATTCACGTAAATTAGATTATTTTGTAAAAAACCGCATGTAAATTGGTCCAGTAGTTATTGAGTCTATAAAGACCAAACAGACATACAGTCTTTTATATATATAAAGATACGCATAATAAAAAAAATATAGTTAGTCTATGAGGAAAACGACAATATATGAAACTTGAAGTTTAAGAGAAATTTGTTTTATTATTAAATATTATAATTATTGATTATCTATCTATGGCCATTCATTTTTAAAGTTATTATATGCATCTCTAGGGATGACTACGAAGTTTGGTAAGTAAATTAATTCGATTTCTGTGCACGTACGTTCTTTGGCAAGTTAGATGCAAATTCAGGAGAGAATATCCAATCACTGGCAAATAATATACAAACTTTACAAATTATGGTGCATTCGTTTAAAAAAAAACCATAGATTTTTTTTAATTTAAAAAAATGTATATATAGTTTAAAACAATGTTATATGTTTTTTCAATACAATCTGCTTTTATATATTTAGTTAATCTTAAAACTGTTACTTTTCACAAAAGAGACTAGCTCTTGTGCTTGGAAAGTTGCTCACACTGTTATACGAGTAGTTATTTAGAGGATTTAAAGTTATATTATTTTAAATAAATAAATGGGTATTCAAAATGTTATTTGATGTTACAAATATACACAAATCTATACATATATATACATACACATATATACATGTAGACACATATATACAAACACACATACATACATTTATATAATCGAATTCATTTTATGAATAAAATAATTTATATAGATTTTCCGTATTGAATATTAAGGGATTCTTTAAAATTACTTTGATGATTAATCGTTGTCATTCAGCCATTAAAAAATAACTTGGTAAGCCAACCCAATGACAGGTTTTAATCTCTGTAAATGCAGTTAGATCCATATTTCCCTCTCAAAAATGTTTACCGTCTCCATTGCAAAAATAAATTAATTTAAAAGTTTAAAGTTAAAATGGTTTTTTTAAACAAAAAAGCAACAATTTACTTACGCTGACGGGTTGCAAATTTACAATTTAGCAGGAATTAAGTGGATAAGATTTTTCCACTTTCAAAACGAATATTATTTTTCTTGAAAGCTTTCTGGGACAAAAGTAAAGCGATATAAGCATATCGCTTTGAAATAGGAGTGTACTTACATATTTCCGGTCGTAAAAAATATTTTTTTCTTTAATAAGTAACTATAGATCTCGTATTTGAAGGGTTGATTAATATCAACGTATCATAATTAAAACGTTTTGTAAATATTTTTAACAAACAATAAGCTAAACTGCAAGAAAATACCTCACGTTTATTTGCAAACGATACAGATTTTTTTATTTTGTATTTCATCAGTAGTATCTACTTTTTTTTTCGCATTTTTTTAATATACTTCATTTGTAAAACTATTTTAAATAAATACAATTTTATAATTTTAAGAAATAATGTTTAAATGATGTATGTTTTATTTTTCAAAAAAAGATTTTTATTTTATCTTAACTTTTTGTGGTGAGACGTGTCAAAATAAAATGCTTTTTTGGGCAGAAGGAAAAAAATTCAACCATTTTGCTTTATAAAAACGGAATAATATAATTCTTCATCACATCAATAATTTCTAATTATGTCCGCCCCGTGCTTTAATGGTTAGCGCGTTCGCCTCCCACGCAAGAGGTCTCGGGTTCGATTCCCGACACAGTTAAAATGAAATATTTTTGAAAATGATTTTTTGTATGGTACATTATTTTATTGTCCCTGGAACTGGCACATGAAGCGTTAAAATCATATTACATTTATGTAACAAAAAAGGATACGTTGCGATTGGTGTACCAATGAACCATTAGGTGTGAAAAGGGAAATTATGAAATGATTATGAATAGTAGATTATAATAGTTTTTTCAATGTTATTTGCTGTGCATGCGATAGTGATTTAGGACTGTATTTGATTTATTTATTTCTTCTATTCCACTTAGGGAAAATTTTATTACAAAATACTGATAATTTAATACTTTCATATTAATTAAACATGTATTTTTATAATGGATAAATGGATTTGAAGACTCATCTTGAAATAATGAATAATTTATTGAATAACCCCACGGATTATCCTTAATAAATCGACGATCCAATTTCTTCAATCATAATTACTTTGACTCAAAATTAAGTGATTTAAAATATACATTAGTACTACGTACTCTTTCATTTACAAAATAATTCTTCTCTCGGGGTTGTTGTACCAAAAGAGTTATGTTCAAAAAGTTTATATTTAAAAAAATGTTATCATTGCGTGAAAAGGGGAGAAGTAAGGCTACACACCCTTTTTATAACATTTCTTTTTTCTTGTTATCATAACAAAGATCAAACATTACAAAAGTATATATTTAATCAGTGCACGTTAGTGCTAGCTTATAAAAGTATGTGCCCTATACTCACGTTGGTTTTATACTTTTAAGCAACTACTATTGTGAAAATGTGCATTGGGATTAAAATGTTCGTTTAATGAATGTCCTGATGAAGAGACCGGGTTGGGTTTGTTGTAGGGATGCTAGTACGAGAACTTAAGGGTGTCATACATTTTGAGATTATAAAAATTATAATAAAAGATTTTTTTCGAAAAAAAATATAAGGATTTATTTTAAAGTTTACCATGAGGTATGTTCCTCTAAAGTTTCGCGGTTTGGCCTGAAAACACCGAGTTAAAAATTAATTATTAACATTTTGAAAAATAAAATATGTTAAAAAACCTTTAGATAAAGATGAATATTTTGATGGTAAATTATAATATATATATTTTAATTTTTCAAATTTATTTAATTATTATCTCACAACTCTTGTGTGCCTGACTGTGATGTCATATAAGTTTACTTAAAATTAAAGACTTGATATACTCGTATCTCTTTTATTTAAGAAAATAATGAAATCTTTTTTTTCTATAACCTTCGCGGTTTATAAATTATGAAAAATAGATTATGAAATATCATGTATATATGTATTTTTTTGGTTTTTAAATTTCTTTATTTCCAAATATCTCGTATTTTGCTTAATGTCACACAACGTCAAATAACCATAAGCAAATGATTTTTTCTAAGAATTAATTCAGTTTTATAACGTTGAAATAATTTTAAGATTTTAATAAACTGACAATCTTTTTTCCGATCGCTTATGTCAGAAAAACAGATTTGCGGGAAGATAAAATAAACAACACGTGCGCATAATATTTCCTCTGAAAATTTAACAATAAGAAAGCTATAACTTACTCTGTAATTTATATTTTTGTTAACAATGAAGAAAACGCTTAAGCGGTTTAGTAAAAGATACTCAAAGTAAAGCAGCGTTTGAGCTGATGCCAGAAAATGTTGGAGTGTATGTGATATACAGCAATAATTGACTACGATATATAAAAAAAATCGGCAATTTCTTGTGTTACTTTTGCTCAACGTGCTGCAAGAAAGCCAACATGACCATGATAACATTAGGTCTATTCAAATCTTTTGTAACTTTTGCTTTATGCATGTAATAATATTTTTTCACTTAAATCATTTAAGTGTGTCTACCAATACAAATGAATATTTATTGCGTGTTCACTTGGTTCTCTGTTAAACAATAATACATTTACAGGCAGAAATATATAACGTTCGAACGCACTGCAAACATTCAGAAAGAAAAAAATGCAGCTTAAGAGATACCGATTGGTCGTATCACCATTATTTCCACATCCACACTGACGGTTCATAGGGCACTGCTCCGTGTACTCCAACGGCAGGGTATCTGAATCACCTTTGTTACGTACATAAAATGTAACGTGATCGGGATCAGGCTTCAGGTGCCAATCTGGGAAAAAATAAATATTGCAGAGTAACTACCTTAACTCTTAAAAGACCGTGGTAAATAATCTCTTTGCGCGCGGTGATGTAACATCGTGTTACCACTAGTAAAAGACGGAATATTCTAAAGTTCAGACATTTAAAAATAATGAAAAACATGGGCTGTACAATACTTCCTTTTCCATAATTTATGCAAATAAACATATAGTTTATCCCTGTTATATAAAAAAAATCACAAATTCGCCGCTCATGTGACGCCCGTGCGCCCCCCTTTGTTGTCATCAACCCACTGAAGACTAAATTTGTTTTAGACGACACCCGTTGCAGAACAGCGTCTCTGTCTTCCTTGTTATGTCTTCTATCTTCGTGCTCTTTCATGTATAAGGTATCTGTATAGATGTGTTGCTGAATTAGCAAACATGCATTCTTTGCGTAGCAAAAATAATTATTTTTTCTATTAACATTTTGCATAGTTATACAAATTTTACTTTCCAAATCCGGTGTGAAAATGTCCATTTGAAGATTACGAAAAATCCAAATTCATCATTTAAAAAAATGAGAGAGATGAATCAAGTCTTGTGTCCTATGTCGACTAGTGTGACATCACAGCCACACAAGAGTTAAAAAACAATATACCTAGAATCAAAACCAGGACCTCAAGCATAGTAAGCAAATAGTAAGGACAATATTTTGAGTTTGTCCAAATTTATGTAGACAAGAACTGGATTCAACAACCTGGGAAGCTGTTTATATTAACATATTACAACAGAGATGAAGAAAATTTAAGAGAAGGTAATATAGAAGTCAAAGAGAAAGAGTTAAAGAGCTTAGATTTTTATTATTTATGAAGAATTGAAGGAATATAGAGATTCAAATATAGGCAGAATGGTGAATATTACACAGTGTGTAATGTGGCCACCTAAACCAGCCGTTGACAGGTCATAAGCCCTGTAGATGCCTAGACTTCTATATTACCTTCTCTTAAATGTTCTTCATCTCTGTTGTAATATGTTAAAATAATAAGGAGTTGTATATTAACTTACTCACGGGCCGGAGTTTGTCGATTTGTCCAGGAAGCTAAAGATTGTAAAAAAATATAAAAATTATTGTTAAACGGAGAAGCAAAACATACTAAAGTGGAGTATATAACTGTCTTGATATTAGTAAGGCTTATGTTCTGACACTGGATGGTTTATTTTTATCTTGGAAAAAATATTTTTAATGAAACACTAAAACAGTTTTAATCCGTTATTATTATTAATCAGTTCAGAGATTTGGAAATTTCGACAGTATCAAATTAAAAATTATATCAAACTAATTAAAAACATTACTACCCACCTTTGAAATAAGTTGATTTAAATCTGGATTCAGTGGGAAATCCCAAAGTGCATTGCAACATGAATATAATCAGACCATCGATTACAAAGAAACGGTAAGATAAAATCAAGTTAAAAATTCGACAAAATTTTTATTTGCTTATTTACGTATTATCTGGTCATTGTTTTTATTTGTTATTCATTATTTTTTCTGTTTTTGTATTATTTTGTACACTTGCCAAACACAAGAGCTTGAATATTTTTTAGCAAGTTGGGACCTTAATTGTTCTATTTTTTATTTCGATTTTTATTTAAGTTTCCGGATTTTTCTGTCGGGGTTACCTTCCCTTAGCTGGTTGGTTCTGGTTTGCAGGCGCCAGAAACTCGCCTTTCATCCTCTCGTTATCTCCTGCGATCAGACCGTTATGAGTGTAATCCCATTGTCCGAGGTTTGCGACGTGGACGCTAACGAGTAGGACTAGTCAGTAGTGTTGCCGGTGGAATGCAACTGGGCGTTTGCAGCATTTTATAGAATCACACCATCCAGCTAGATGTGACTCACTGTGACCCTTCTGACAGTTTGAACCCCATAAAACTTACATACATATAACTTTGAATTATCTATCCTTACCTCTGTTCTGTATAAATACATTTAACTCTTTAATAAAGATACCAGTCTCGAAGATGTCGCGAAAGCGATGAAACCGGTCACTGGATATTCCAAATTTGTGGATTAAAGTATCACTCGTGTTTTATTTATACAATAAATTACAATGAACTTCCATAAAAAATTTTCACTTACAAACTTAAATATTTTAGAACAGAAGTTATTTAAAGGTTTATCGATTCATTAATTATTTCATAAAACATGACAATAAATGGTTACAATAGTTTTTTTATGTTATAAATCTCTCTAAAACATAAATATACAACCTAAATTCCCAATTACTAAATGAACACCTGGCCCTAGCCTTTACTATCGGTTAATCATTATACATATATGCTGAGCTTAACAAGATCAATTTATTATTATTTAAGTACCGTGAATTGTATAACTCTATAAAGACTTTCAGTCCATTTAATCTTCACATTTATATAAAAAGTCAGAATTTTTGGTTTTTGTGCTTAAAAATAAAATAAAAATAATTGATCGACTGAAATCAGTGTTTGATTTTAATATTAAAACAAGTAGAATTTTTAACGATAACAAAAAAAATTCTTAGTTTTTCCAGATACATACTCGGCATAATTTATTGCAAATATCAAAATATCGACGGATGTCGGTAAATCTACTACCGTCTTTCTGTAATACGAGTTTCAAACTAAAGAGTTCCTTGGAATAAGTAATGGTAATTTTGCAATCGCGCGGGAGACGCGATTTGAATATTTAAAAATGGAATAAGTCTTCGGTTATTTAAATCTACCGCGGGATTTAACACCTGTCAGTGAATAAAATCTAATTTTGTATTTGAACAATGCAAGTTAGTTAGTAAAAATGTAGTTCTTTAAAATGTTAATATAATAACACTAATCATAATGCAATAAAATAATCATGTACCATAATAACAGGATGTTACCAGATATAATAAATTGGTTTGTAACAGACGAACATATTTAAAAACCTTTTTTTTCCCTTCTTGTTCCGGTTATTTATTGCTTTGCTTATGCATACAAAGCTTTTTTCCTAGTATGTATACTTTTGCGTACATTAATATAATTAATGCTAATAAGTAAAACGATAAAAAAATAGAAACTAAAAGTTTTGCTCTTATGACGTCTCTATCGCAATTTTAGTTTATTGATTAAAACAGTATATTTAAAAAATTAAAATGATCTATAGCGCTAAATTTTTTATCATACGACGAGCAAACTTGAAAAATGTATTCATTTTTGCCCAGATTCAATTGTTGAAGAGATGTTGAAAAAGATGATTGAGTCGTAATATACTCGTATAAATATTTTTGTAAATGTTTTTATATAATTATTACTATTTTTATTAATTATATTTATTTAGTTATACAAATAATTGTAAAACGAACTTCCTCTCTAAACAAGAGCATTTTGCTCCACTAGATAGTTGGAAACATTAAATATAACAAATTCCTTTAGTAAACACAAGTTTTCACTATATTAGAGAGGTTAAAACGTTATTTTAAATTATGTATGTACCAACCATTTTGTAATTTTATACTTATTTGGTCAAAATTTATCAATACTTAAGAAAAAAGGTTTTCTGTATTTAAATAATCACTAAGATAGACCAGATCTTGTCTTGAGGTAGTCATTATTATTAAATTTTTGTCCTAGTTTTAATGTTCTTTAATAAATTATGTTTATATTTTTAAATTTAATTTTATAAAATTAAAATTAGAAATAAAATGTATATTGCAAATTAATCGTATTTTTGGAATATCAGCATATATTAATTTTCTTTTTCTTTTCTTTTTCTTTTCCTTTCATGGTCATGTCATTCCATATTTATATGCTTTAAACTTATTAATCATTAAAAAAGGAATGGCCCACGCTCAGACGATGAAGTTTTTGTGGACATTTTTTCCAAATTATGTTATAGCATAATTATAAATTGTATTTTTTTAAAGCGTATTTTTGTAATTAAAATTTTAAGTGTATGTAAATATGTATGGAAAAAAAAAATTTAAAAAAATATATAAATATTTTTAAAAAATATTTTTGAAAATTTCAATTGTACTTGTATAAAAAATAAATAATTGTTTCAACCATTGTTGAATAGACTTCTGTAAATAAATAAGTAAAAAAAATATATCAAAAAATATATTTTTTTTAAAATTAATAAGTAAATATGTAAATAAATAAATAATAGAAAAATGATAAATAGATGGAAAAATTTATTCATAAATAAATAAGAGCAAAAGGTTGTAATTAGTTAGTCGGTATTCAAAAAATAGTCGGTCTCGTGACAAAGTGGTCAGTTCATTTGCCTACCCTGCAAGAAGTTCAATTCCCGACATGGTTGACATAAAATATTTATTTTCAATAGCGTTTTTACACAAAAATATTTCTTAGTCCCTGGACTGGCACCTGAAGCGTAAGACTGATCATCGTGCCTTCATGTTACAAAAATGATCAAGATACAATACGATTGGTTTACCAATGTAGTGCCCTATATACCATGAGGTGCGGAAAGGGAATGATGAAGAAATAAATGAGTAAATAAAAAAAACAAATAATAAACAAACATATAAACAAACAAACAAACAAACAAACAAACAAACCATCACGCCGTATCTCCGTAAGAGTAGGCAGAGAGGATAGAACGCCATATCCCTCTATCTTGGCATACAGACCTTGCTTCCTCAACATTCTTAAATCTTCTCATGCACGCGCGCCGATTATTTCTACTGTTGACATGTCCATCTTCAAGTATTTGATGAACTTGACCGTGCCATGTCTTTCTCGGTCTTCTTCGTTTCATGCATCCATCAACATTCGCATCGTAGATCCTTTTAGCCGTTCTTTCGCTGTCCATTCGCTCTACATGAAATAAATAAGATTTATACCCGGTCGTAGTCATTATTATAATGCAGCTTAATAATCTGTAATGAGCATCTTGCCGCATTTCTGTAATTTAAGTTAAGGTGAGTAACAGAATGCTTTAAATCGCATTTTTAGTTTTTTTCCTCGTATTTTCAAATAGTCTTTATTGAGAAAAAAATATGCCACATTCACGCAATAATTTATTAATTTTAAATATATTATTTTTTACCTTCAACGTGCAATAATGGATAGTGAGGTCTTAAAAAGATATTTTTTCTTACAAAATATTACTTTTATTCTTCTTCTTCATCCTTTTAGTAGATCTGAGGATCTGTTTATTACAAAGAGGTCTCCTAAGACACCGAACTTCAACTGTCTCGCCACCTCTTTGAGGGTCTTCTAGGTTGGCAACTACCCTCCATTGGCAAGCTGTGATTTATTTTATAGGTAATCTACAAAATATATCATTTATTTGTACCAATATATAAGTTTACAATATGTAAGTATTATAATTGTTAATGACTTTTTCTTCTGTAGTTCTGTGAAAATTAATTCAAACATATATTATTATATATAAACAATGCGATATACGTAGCTTTAGATTCATGAATATTTTTATCCATTACTTGTACAATAGTACGTTAACTAATACGATAATACACAGTGACATTCAGCAGATATTTCCATTATGATTAAGCTATCAACGCTGAGCACTGGCCGATTCCTTATAAAATAAAATATGCCAAAAACGGCCAGTGTGAACGCCACGTGTCCCATTTGATATATTTAGCGGTATCCTATCAAAGAAAAATAGTCCTTCGGAAATTGTGTTCGAAATAGTAGTTTCCAAATAGAGAACATTCAAATGATATTTGTAATCTACAAGCTTGTTTTAGTACTCAAAAGCTGACTCGGGTTAAAGATGTAAAATATAGTGTACTTTTTTGTATGAAAGAATATGCTAAGGTAATCGTTCACTGAGAACGGGCTGGGCTCTGCGCTGGGCGCATTTATTTTTTGTAGGAAGATATAAACAGTGATAGTGATTTATGATGATTAACAATTATTTTATTCATTTTCTCATAAACGCGCTTACTTTACGACATTACTTTTAAAAGTAAAAAATAATGGTAAGCTGTGCATAATCGCTTATTTTGATGATTCGCCCCTACTATTCTCCGGCATTTTGTTTGCTACCACGTGCGGAAGTCTGTTGGTATCCATTATCTCCACGTGGTTGCGCCAGAATTGTCGCCTTTTTCCACCCCATCTCACGGTATCCTTGAAAGAATTGAAGAACGCGTCTTAGGCAAACATTGATGAGAGTTAAACCATCAAGGTTTGTGAGATTCGGAGCATGCGTCTCCAGCACCACATTTCAAAACATCAATTTTTCGTCGTTCCGCTGATTTGATAGTCCATGTTTCTGCAGTATATATAAAAATGAAATGGACCAAACTCGTGATGATGTAATATTATGTAGTCTTTAAAGATTTGAATTCAAGATATTTTTAAATTATTAACAAATAATGATAGAAAATAAGTAGTCGTTTTTTTAAATATAACTAAGTCATTTATTTTTCATCATATCTGATTTTGTTTAATTACGGTTTTTTTTAAACTAGTTTCAGCAATTTTTCAATCGTTGTTGACTACGAAGAAACGTGAAGTTTTTAACAACTTCTCATACAAACACACTCGCTACAAAAAAAATCTCACACACCTGCATATATAAGATTCCTTTTGTGAACACCGCAAATGGGACACGCATAATCAAATCAACCTCCTTTCGGAATACAAGAGTGGTGAAATTGGATTCGGGCGACCCCTGTGTAGTGTGTAAGGTAGTGTGAACGAATAAGAGAAACGAGGTACGTATTATAATAAAGATATTGCGACTCGGCAGGCTTATTGAGTAACAATTTCGTTTCGTAAGTTCGTTCGTTCACCATATATTTATCTCACTATAATGCATTCGAAATCATATTTCGCGCTCTTTCTCTATCATTCAACACGAATGAATTTACGAAACGAACTGGTTAAGAATAAGACCACAGGCTCAAATGTGGCTAAAGTTATTTACTTATATTGTAAATTCATTTATTTAAAAGTGCAAATGAATAATATTTATAACTTTATTTACATTTAACTGGGTGAAAAACACTCTAATCTTCGTTGGAAAAAATAAATAAGTTGTTATGCCGAATAATTGCCAACGATCTGCGCTTGGCCAAATCGGATAGACGTATCTTCATTTCAGTTTATTTCTGTCTAACAGACTAAAACACAAATCTGCAGAAAAAAAACTTAAAAGTTTTTTGTACAAAATAGTAATAAATAATGACCACAACTTAAGACGAAATTCGATAAAAAACCCATTAAATAATTAAAAAAATATTTAGGGTTTTCTCAGAACTGCTATATTTTTAGCAAAAGTTTGTTAAAAATGGACAAAAACGAATTGAAGCGACGATATATAAGCTTTCTTTGCCAACTGGCCAGAAGGCCCAATAATTACAGTGGCGCATACATAAAACCCAGGTTTGAGAAAAATCATCGTTATTTTTTTGATTCCACAGAAAATTTAATCTTCCGTACGGGATTCAAGCGTCTTAACCACTACAGCAGGAAAGTTGCCAGGAGATATAAATATTGACTTTTATTATTGCTTACTTCAGCAGAGTTCAAAAAAGGACAATACTATCTTGTCCCAGCCTAATGTAACTGTCTTGACGACGCAGAACAATACAGTGGGACAATACATTAATTCAACCATAGTGTTTGAACACTGGTCGCTGTAAAAATAGATATGTAGCCAACAAATAGTAAAATCACCATTCAATTGAATGGCAAACGGGAGCTTAGGCTTGTTGTCAAATGGCAATTTTAGTTACATATTTTATATAAAATGAAAAACCTACGAGAACTATTAATATACAAAAATAGAAATTACTGTATTTGTATATAAATAACCTTAGATCAAGACCGTTACTCAATAGGAAAAAGGAATCAATTAAAAAGAAGAAAAGAGGAGAGATTAAGGAAGAGAAAATATATGTTTCTTCAGACGTGAAACAGAGATACTATAGTATCATCTTTGATAGTGGATGGGAAATGAGTCTATACGCTGTTTTAGTTCTTGTATGTTCAATAGACCATTTTGCAAATTTTACAAATGACATTTTATTTGTTTTCAAAGTCAAATAAATAAAATCAGTAAGTGGAGATAGGCAAATGCTGAAAATACTATTTATTTACGGAAAAGGGAATAATTTTTTATCTACATGGACTCGTTATAAGAGAATGAATTTATTGGCATTCATAACTCAATTTTCTAAAAATATTCTATCGAACATACAAGAACGCATGGAATCGAGTGGCATGGACACATATGAGTTAGAGAAGAAAAAGGAATCGTGGATGTTTATTAAGAGGGTACTTTGAGAATTAGAACGAAGAGGTAAACCATGAACTGATAAGCGTTGAAATTTTTCACGGAGGTACATAGGAGCGTTATGACTAAGAAGTACAGTGAACAGAAGTGTGAGGGAGTAGTAGTCTCTTTGCTCTCTAATTTTGAGCCATTTCAATTGCTTACGATAGTCAGAAATGTACAAGGTTTATTTTTGTAAAACTGGAATTTTTCTGCTTTTACGATGTTTCTATTTGCATTTTCAGAATCGCGGCAGTGTTGTTTCAGCCGCGATTCTGTAACTATGTTCCTTAACTTAAGGCAACTATTAAGGATTAAATCCTCAGTTAAAGATGTTTGCGATTCTCGATCAAAAATTCGACAGACGAATTCCTTCCGCGAAGGCCAAAGTCCTTAAAACTTTCCCTAACTTAATGCGGTAATTTTAACCGACGCTAACGCTAAGGATTTTGTGCAATTTTGTTTTGAACAGAAAAGTATTCAAAATACATAGTTCATTTCGCATATAAACGTAAATTAACATTGTTTGTTATTTAATTCCGTATTTTTGTTATTATAAATTACTATCTAAGTAAAATAATTACTATGTTTTATGTTTTTGTCAAACTTTGTATTCCAAATATTATTTTTTTTTATTTCATTTTTTAATTACCATAAAAAATGACCTTTTAATATTTTACAAAATATTTTCTTTTATCTTTCTTATTTAACACAAAAATATTATAACTGTCTATTTATTATAGGAGCAAAAATTCATAAACATTTCTTGTATACCCGCGAACAGGCCATGCCTTTGTGAGATTTTTTGTTTACTATTTTTACTGTTAATATGTAGTTCGTTTCATTGCTATGTAAGTATCCTTCATTTTTTTAATACTCTGTTTTAAAAAAAAACTATCAAAATTGAATATTAAAAAAATGTTGATAAAAGAAACCTTGTAATACCTCATAAAATGTATTTATTGTATATGTTTAATTTACATCGAGTTAACTTAATTATCGCTTATGTATTTATATGATTGTTTTCTTACAAATATTTTTTATCAAAGAAATGAACTATAATCTAATAATGTCAACCACATCGAAGTTTGCTTATAATTATAGGTTTTTGATATACGGCAGTGTCATGTTATTATTAACTATGCATTGTTCTTTCATTCTAGGATTATAGATAAAAAATATTTCAATAATGGCTGCAGTATATTTAGAAGGAAGCAAATTCTTTGAGGCCCCATTATAGGCTGTTAATAGATAGTTGAAACCCTTTAGAGTTGGAGGAACAACAGTTCCAAAATTTATTTAGAATATCTAGGACCACAATTACTACAATTTTTGAGAATTTTAGACTTTTGAGCGTTTATTTTTTACTTCTATGGCTAAAACATAAAACCGTAGACAATTAACGCGGTATTTCCAGTAGCCAAATATAATATTAAGGATTTATCCTTACTACAAATTGTAAGGATCTTTCCTTATCAACAGTAAATCGAGAATCATAAAATTTTTAAAGACATCTTTTGCAAGGGATAAAATCCCTACTTAAGGATTTTATTTATTTCTTTTTATTTTATTAACATAAACGGCAAATCTGCCTTTTACAAATATTTATAATATTAACATATTTGGCTTAAAATTTTTTTTTCCAAAACATGAATATTAAAAACAAGATTTATAAAAAAAAAAATCACCAAAAATTATACAAGATTTTCAAGCATATTCAGTAGAAAGTTTAAATCATAAAACATTCTACAGTACAACAACAAGAAAATCATAAGTACTGTTTCACACAGCTAGGCAAAGTGAACAAAAAATTGTAAATGAAATGCATGAATAAATAAATATAATTACCATTCACCATCTTTGAAAAAGTTCAAAAGGTTTGTTCTATAGGAATAATACCCTACACTAAATATATCAGATACGTGAGAATAACTATTTCCGAGTTCATGAAGTATTTTTAATACTGCATAACAAGTATACACTGTCCGTGAATTGTTGCTACAAAACGGTGGCACCTGTCTTAAAAATTCAGGATTCCTTAAAAACGGTAAGGAAAGTTACGGAATCGCGGTTTAGGAGGAATATTCTACAGTGGGTCAATCAGGAACTTCTCAGCATTTGCTCCTTTTATCAATAATTGTTTTGGTGTTTAAAACCTCAACCCTTATCTCTTATTTGTATATTTGTCGGATTGTTGTTTTATTTTTTATTTTTTTATTTTCTTTTATTCAGGAAACATACAATACGGTTACATAGCTTTATATTTTTATACAGTTAGACTTTACTCTAATGGACCAGTGAAGTTTCCATATTATATTGCAATTAAATCTTAGGTTATCGATGAACTATTTTTGAATACAAAAATAATTAAAACAAAAAAAGAAGGAAAAAAAACATGAATGGAAGTTGTTGAAAAATTAAATTTGAAAAGTACATAATTTTTTTTAGTAAGTATATACAATTGGAAATAACATTGAAACTGAAGAAAAAAATAGAAAAAAATAGTCTTATGGTGATACCTTTTTCCACTGTTATCTTAAATTATTTTTGAAGTTACATATTTTTACATTTAACACAAAATAAAAATAGATTAAACATATTATTCGCATAATAAGAACAAAATTATATACTACATAATAATAATACACAAAACTGCTATGTTATAAATGAAACATGCTTATACGATGTTTTTTTATTGTGAATATTTTTACAAACGCAATTTTGTATCTTTGAAACAGAGATTATAGAGTTACAGAGTCAAATCGCGATGGAAAATCCTAATTGCTATAAAAACAATAAACGCTTCTAAAATACATATACTTCCATTATTGTTTTTGACTATATAATACGTATATTATTAAAAACAAAGTATGTAAATAATTTCGCTCGCGTAGATGTACCCCAGTAGTTTAGGTAATATAATACGACTTAGTATTCCTTCGCTGGATACATAATGCTATTATGCAAGGTGGCCTTTCTAAGAATCTTAATTAATAATGTTCTCGGGTATATTATAGCGTGTTCATGTGGTAACAAGAATATCGAGCCCTTTAGAAATTTTCTCGTTTATGTATCAAAGTCTGATCTTGTGAGACGCTTTAGAAATTTAATTTGTATATTCGGTACAGAAACATGCATTGTAATTAGTGTAAATTTGCTTTTGTTCTAATAACTTAGGTTCAGGTTTAGTGCCAAAATACGGCATTTATTGGCAAAAAATAAAAGTAAATACATGCAGTACAAAATAATTATTTGACACCGAATTAAATTGCAAGCAAATAATCATAGCAGCTTCACTAGATACAAAAATACCTGTTCTAATGCTATAGTTATAATATATCTATATATATATATATAGAATAATATCTACATATATAATATATAATAATAACAATTTTACTATAACATGATAATAAAAATTAAGAAATAACAAAAATAAAATACTAAAAAAAAATATGAACAAGTTTAAAAATTTGAAACAATGATAAGAAAAGATAATAGATATAAAAGAATATATGATAAAAAAGTAAATTAAATTAAAATTAATAAATATTTTCTTTAAAATTGAAAACTAACAGTTCAAATTCCAAAAACTTCTAAATATTCGGATACGGCCTAAGCCAATTACAACAGTTACATGAAGAAACATATATACAAGAAAATGAAAAAAAAACAAAACTATCTAGCAAAGACAAGTAAGGGCAACAGAATAGTGGTATACAATATGTTTTTAAACAATGAGTGTTGAAACAATAATATAGGTGTTTTATGGGAAACTATTATTATGGCTTCTGTATATCAGTAGCGGAAAATGAGTGTCTGGTGTGGCAAAAATCTGCCCCCTCTAAACAGGTTGACAAAGCAGTTAACGAAATGGCATGAAAGCAGGATGCCTTAAGCCAACACCGACTGAATTACTATATCCATCGGAATCGCTCTGCCAAACATTTGAAGAAGGACAGCCGCAAAAGCAGAAAAGTATACATAAACCTACGACCCTAGACATTTCCTATCCCACCACCAACCAACGGCCTCGCGTCTGAGATCTGGAAAAAGTACTAGCAACACCACCTCCCCTATTGAATCCTCTCAACAACGGAGAAAAGAACTTTGGCAACAAGATTTTGGAGCAAGACCGTGGATAGATCTACATGAGGGTATCTAAGGAGGTGAACATCTACCCTACTCCCTATGGATTGCCTTCAACAGACTAAAGGTGGGTGTTACACGATGTAAAAAAACCTAAAGATGGGGGTACCTTTCTGGTGATGATATATTGAGTGACTTTGGTGCAACCCAGAACGACAACCACATACTGACATGCCTGCTTATGGTTGAAAACGACACTCTAGGGGACCTAATTGTTGCAAATGACAAGGCGATATCCATCGCCGCATATTGGAGAGGCATAATATGATCTAGCTGATGACGTTTAGTATATAAGTAAGTAAGTATAGTGGGTCTAAATTTATAACATTCAACGGTAATTGGAAACATGTTTGTGATTTTTTAAAGCGTGACACAACTATTTTATTTTTTGTAAAAATGAATTTTTTAAAATCTGTTAAAAAATAAAAATGAAAATACAAATCTAAAAAAATATATGTATATATGATAAATCTTCTCCGCGAACAGCAGTTACGTTGCGCATTCTGTCTGTCTCTTTTTTCTAACAAATCAAGAGTTATTTCCGAAATAGTGCGTGTTGAATTAGCTCTTAATGCTTATAAAAATCATGGTTTATTATCATAGATCATGAAAATAACGTAACTAAATAGGAAATAATCCAATGACGTCAATTCAAAGGATCGTGAAGGCCAACTAAAAGGACAATTTCCGGATATAATGTTATTATTATTATTTTACTAACGTATGCGGCAAAATTGTCTTTTACAATAACTTATTTTATAAATGTATTTGGTTCAATAATTTTTAACAAAAAAACTAGATGACTTTATACGTAAGATTTAAAAACAAAAAATAACCTTAAAAAATATGACACATTCAATAGAAGTTTAAAACAATTAAAAATAAATCTAAAAATCAAATTAATTATTTTAAAGAATGAATTTAACAAGATAATCATAAAGCACTATTTCATATAACAATTATACTTAAGGTTTAATTCACCATCTCTGAAAAAAATTTATCTATAAGAACAATATCCTCCACTCAATATATCCGATACGTAAGAATTACTGAACGTATTTATGCAGAAAAAAGTCTACAATTTAAAAAAAATGAGATATTGATGTTATCGGGTGCAGTAAGGTCAATTCTATGTTTTGCTTAAAACAGCCAGACAGCTTTCATACAAAAAACTGTTTTAATTACAATCTGAAAATGGTATCGATTAAAAAAACGGCATTTCTCAATTTACAGAAAACACCCATAGCACGAGAAAAATCTCGGTACTTTAAAAATCATTAAAACTGGTCAATTGCGTAATAAGATTATTGTTCGAAACATAAAAAAAAATACTAATGCATTCATTGTTTATCGTTTGTTAAAGTAAAAAACATTTCAACTGTTGTGTTGATTTGATTAAAAATTATTTTTACAAAAGTGATATTACCTCAGTTTCACTTTTCTATGGCTGGCTGCTTTCTGCATAACTACGTAAAAATTTTCTTCCGTCTAGTTCGAAAAAAAAAATTGAGGTTCATAAAAACTAAGCGATCTACAGAGTTAATGATCTGTCATTTTTTTAAGGGAAAAGCTATTTTATATCACATAAGTCACCGGATGGAGAGTTGAGGAAATCTGGATGTTTACACACAGGCAGAATGGTGAATGTTTGTAAGATTTTTATTTGTAATTTAAAAAAAAAACACATGTATTCATTGTTTATCATTTGTTAAAGTCAAAAACCTTCCAACTGTTGTGTAGATTTGATTATTCAGTTTTTTCACAGGGGTGCTATTATCTCATTTTCATTTTTCTATGGCTGGCTGTTTTCTGCATAACTACGTTCAACTATTGTCAAGTTCCTGGCGTCTCTTAATGTTCCTTCTCGTAGACTCGGAAATAATGTAAATAAACTAAAATAATCGTCAATCGGATCCCATAATATTTAATCAAGATGCTTAATTTATTTATTTTTTCATTTTTTAATGCGTTTCTAGTTTTATGTTACTGTCTATAATTGCTTTTGTTATAATGAATGCTGAATATGACTTTTGTCTGTGAATCTATTAAGATAAAATATTTTACTCATTTTGTGATTTTTGTCAATTTTTTTTTTCCTTATGTCGGCAGTATATGTTTTTAGTTCAGTTTTATGTTTCCATTTTTCTCGCAGACTTAATAAAAACTCAAGTCATGGTTGACTGCTTATAGAAACTCGGTCTTATTTCATTATTTCAAGAAAAACACAGCAATTTTGAACAGCTGTCTTAAAAATTGGTTTAAGTTTTAATATTAAAACAAGCCGTAACACGCCCGACGCCTTGCCTTAATTTCTCTCAAACCGTGTTTTCCTCCCCAATTTCTCTCATTACAATATAATATTATTATTAAAATATTATGGCAGAGATAGAGAACAATTTACAGAAGGAGATATGAAAGTCTATGCATATACAGGGCTTTTGACCGGTCATTGGCTGGTTTGAGTAACCACGTACACTGGCCATTCACGAAAATCAACATTGAGGGGAAAAAAACACATTCACACGCAGCTGTTATTACCCTGGGGACTACCTGTCTATTTTTACAAATTTAATTTCTATAAACATTTTTTTGTTGTTTTTTGACAAATGACTTTTTAAAAAAATAAGGTTAATATTTTAAGTACATACTCTAGGTAAAATCACAAAAATTAATTCGATTTGAGTTTTTTCTGTATCCGGGCGGATAAAGAGTACAATTTTCTGAGAGCGAAGAATAACCAGAACCCTGGACAAGCATTTCTCAACCATTTCCCTAGTGCTATAATTCAGAGAGAAAATACGTGAATACGTTTGTATGAAAAAAAGACGGACCGCGTTTCCTTTTAAGATTAAACAGAATTAATTATACTTACAAAACTTAACTACATTTTTTTTTAGTTAAAAC
Organism: Micrasema longulum; assembly: GCF_059751315.1. Classification (NCBI taxonomy): domain Eukaryota; kingdom Metazoa; phylum Arthropoda; class Insecta; order Trichoptera; family Brachycentridae; genus Micrasema; species Micrasema longulum. The sequence goes on from NW_028277780.1 coordinate 335,886, forward strand.
TGTTCGCTCAGGGGTGCACTTAAGTTAGGAATGCGGTTTTCAAAAATGAATCAAATGTCAGTTGATATTATTTTAGTATTATTATAAGAAATGTAATGAAATAATCTGATTTCGATCAATAAATGTTATTTGTAAACATTCAATAAAAAACTTTTTTTATACTCAAAAAAATAATATCCATTCATTTTTTTTGTATTCGCATTCTCGGCGAATGTAACCCTGGTGATGGATGAAAAAACATTTACGCTCCTAATTTTTTTTATACTAAACAAATTTAAGATTATATGAGCTATTAACATTTTCGTGGCAACGCTGTACATTTATCTGAAAACCACACGTAAATCGGTACAGTAGTTATTCAATTCATCGAGGACAACCATTCAGACATTGCCTTTTATATATAAAGATTTTCTGGGGTATTGAACTTCCTCATTAGTAGGTACTGCAGAAAAAAAATATTTTCGGTAAAGAATCTCGCATCCAAAATGGAGGCTAGTTTGTAAGCCTCGGAGTGTCCCGCCCTGTCCATGTACCTCACTCTACACTCTACGGTAAGGCGTTGGTTACCTGTCTGTTGAAATAAGATTTTCTCTTCCTCCCCGACAAGAACCTCTCCGTCGTTCTCTCATCCCTACCTAATCCCTTGTCAGTAGTCGGCCAGCGTATATGCAAACTCCGCTGAAATCCGGAGCACTAGACTTGTAAATACGTCAGTCTAGTAAACTCGGTACAGACACAAATTTCACTTATGTTTAAACGATGTTTAAATTAACTAATTTTCAAACTCTTATGCATTTTAAGTATGGACTTGGAAAAACAGGGATGACAGTAGGCTGAATGCTGTCGAAATGCGATCTCTCAGGCGAATGTGTGGTAAAACTATGTACGATAAATGCGCAAATGTTGAAATCCGTACTGTTTGTAATGCTGGGACAAGCATTATCGACAAAATCAAGAAAGGAGCTCTGCGCTGGTTTGGACATGTAGAACGAATGGGCAGCAAAAGAACGGTTAAGAATATTTACAATGCGAATGTTGATGGATGCAGAAATAGAGGTAGACCGAGAAAGACATGGCATGACCAAATCCAACAAATACTTGAAGATGGACATGTCAAAAGTCGGAATAATCGGCGCGCGTGCATGAGTAGATGTATGCATATAGAAGAAGTGAGATCTGTATGCAAAGATAGAGTGATGTGGCGTTCTATTCTCTCTGCCTACCTATACTGGAAAACGGCGTGATGGTTTGTTGTTGTTGTTGTTGTTGTTATGCATTTTGATGTAACTAATCACTATCTGTACATATTGGGACGTTTTTGAGTAGTCTGGACCATTTCGAAAAAAAATGTTACAAACAATGACTCCTTGGGATCAGTTTCAAGTAGAGCTGTCACACGTTTGGCTGTGTAAAATTACTTCTGCGTTACAAACTTCAATGTTATAATTATGATTACAGGTGAGCTATTTTTCTTTGCAATAATTTATTAATGAATATAATGTCGATTTTTGAACTATTTTTGTAAATATATCGTATTAAAAAAGCAACAACTTTTTAAAAATGCAATTCTTTGACTTAATTTGCATGCTCATTTAAAAACAGTTATAACAAAAATTTTATTTACAAAAAAAAACGGGAAAATTATATAATCGTTTTAAGGCTATAAATAAAACAATTCAACATATAAAAATACATGCATGATCAGGATGAAAGGGTTAAAATATGTTTTTTGAACTGAATTTCATTTATGATAAAAGAAACGGTACATACTACTACTACTACTACTACTACTACCATCACGCCATTTCCCCGTAGGGGCAGGCAGAGAAAATGGACCGCCGCACACGTCTATCCTGGCATACATTCCTAGCCTCTTCCACATTCATACATCTTGTCATACATGCCCTTCGGTTCTGTCTGCTTTTGACATGACCAGACTTAAGATTTTGATTTATCTTATCATGCCACGTCTTCCTTGGTCGTCCTCTAAACTTGTTGTCTAACGTTGCCGTGAAACGGTACATTCAAATATTTAATAACCTCCGCTATGTGTGTGTGTAACAATAAGTTTTTATACAAATCAAATAATTCTAGTACACTGTACGTGTTTTCAAAATGAGGAATTTTTAAAAGTTTTAACGCCATTTAGATACATTATGGTAAATTGGTTTGACGAGTTTTGTATCTTGTAAACATCTGTTATGTATTTTTGAGTAAATTTAATAAATTGAAATATGGTTGTTTTTTTATAGTGGTTTATAAAAGTATTCGATATTTTCGTATTTTAAAGAAGCGCTACATTTGTATTGCATTTGACATGCTTATATAAACGTTTGGCTTAAGAAATTATATTTTATTTACATTATTAACATATTTATTTAGGGACTTACTTTTTTACTGATTCAATTCAGTATAATTAGTTAAACATAATACATATAAGTTGCGTTGTTTTATAAATTAATAAACTTTAACTTATTTATTTATTTATTAATGAAATCATAAAGTATATTTTTAATTGAATCGGCATTCACTTCGTAACACTTCATTATAAATTATTATGAAAATAAAACTTTGTTATCAGTGTAACACAATTTTATTCTTTTACAAGAACACAACTATAGCTTCGGGAGAGCACTCCTCCCATCGACGGGTGATATAAAACTAGTATAATAAACACAGAATATTGTTCACAATGTCATCGAGTCTAAACAAAAAATAAACAGATTAATCAGTGAAACTTAGCAGGGGGGCAGGGGGGTTTTATTCTTATCTAAGGTGTTGGAATATGAATGGATGGTTATCTTAAGTACAGATATGAAAACATGGACAAAACATTAAGTCGAATTTATTTCTTAAAATTTAGCACATAAGTGGAAGTTGCAATAAGTAAGTCTAAGATTTAATGTGTGGGAAGACATCGCTCGGCTAAGAGAGTGTTAACAGACGCGGGTCTAAGAGGGTGAGTGCGGTGAGGGTGGTCGCAAAGGGAACATAGTCAATAAAGGCGAGGGGTGGTTGAATGTGTGATTATTAATTAGGTTGTTTTCAGAATAAAAATTTTGGTGAATTTCTATAATTTCTAAATTATTTATAGTACTGCCTTTGTTATTTACTTGGTGCACGAGTTTTAGGGTGTGATTATGAAATGAGTGGTAACTGTCTATTATATGATTCGCGAATTCCGAGAAATTCCGAAAAATCAGTGAGAATGTGAAAAAAAAAATGACCGCAATTCTTAACATAACGTATCCAATTTCCTCGAGGGCTGAAGTTCTCCATTGTACAAGACGGTTGACTATAAAAAAACATTTGAAACTGTGATGATTTCGTAAAAGCAATGGAACAAGTTTTTTGTATATAAAACTATGTGGATAAATTGAAACCCGTATTCTTTGCTTTTGTTTATATATAACACATTACTCATAATGAACTTCAAAGAAGAAATTTTACAAATTTAAATGTTTTGCATATAAACTTTCAAGTTTTGGAAATACGCTACCCGACTTTGTCAGATACACAGACGCTTAGTAGGACAATGATAGCGCTGGGGTTTGTTAATCTGTATCAAATACTCAGGTATTAGGAAGATAAGTTTCCCGTCACAGCCAACAATGGAACTCGCAAAGTATTTGAGTTGAATTAATATTATTTGAATTTGATATAAATTATTTACATTAAATTGCTTTTAAGATCTGGAATCACTTGCCAAAATAAATAACGTTGCTCTCACAATAACATGTTTATTTTAAGGGAATTACAAATTAATTAAATTTTGTAATGTTTGTTGTATTTTAGGTATTTAATAGCTGAACCCGGCCACGCTTTGCTATGGCTTTGTGTGATATTTATTATTAGCGAAGTAAATTAAAATAGTAGAGCAACTATACATTTACCGAGAAAACGCATATCTATTTTAATATCTTAATTTGCGTAACTGAAAATTTTAACTTTAGCTTAATTTAATAAAATGGCAGCACTGTGAAGAATTGACATTTAACACTTGTGAACTATGATTAATTATGAGTCAATTTTAAATGCGTAGTATGTTCCACTTCTGTTGGAAATTCCAAATAAAAACTATATATAAACACTTTTCTGCTAAAATGCAATGTTCTCTAAAAATATTGAGTAAATCCATCAATCACTTTCCGAGATTTGCGGCCACAAACAAATGGAATCTAAATTTGTATATATATCAATTATATCCACCTAGAGGGCTTTTACATCATCACATCACATCACATCATCACTATCTATACATCATCACATCTACACACGTGCGTTTCCAGAAATTCTCCAGCAGCCTAGTGGACCACATGGTGACGATATCTACCTACTGTCTACAAAAGATTCTCTTCGGACATCTATCTCCCTTTGTTAACCATGGAGTTGATACGGTGCTTTATTTATTTAGTTTTTTATTGCTTGGTTCTCGGCATGAACACTTGACAAACTTACTACTATGCTCTATTTTTTATAAATTTATTGGTATCATTCTAACTTTGCTAGAATTCCACATGCGCTTTGTAGCTGCACGATGATTGGTTATCTAGCTTTCATATACCAACTTAAAAATACCTAAATTTTATAAATGGGGTCTAGAATTCCAATCGTCTATGCGCTTAGTAGCTGCAAAACGTGTTGTAATCTTACTCCTTTTTATTATTCATATTATTAAAAAAATTTTTTTAGTATCATTAATGCACTAAATTTATTTGTCAATTTTTAAAATGTGTAAATGGGGGCTAAATTTCTAACTGTCTATGCGCTCTGTAGCTGCAAGAAGTCCTGTAATCTAGCTCCTATCCGTTATATTTTTTTATTGATCTTAATTGAAAACGAGGAACTAGAATCCCAACCGTCCATGCGCTCTGTAGCTGCAAGACGTACTGGGATATTTATTAACTGTACAGCGCCCTTGAGGTGATTTTCACAAAAATGGCGCCATATAAATTATCCAACTATATACTATACCATGTCCGCTCTCTAGATGGAGTACATGGTGTTCACAAAGAACCTCCATGCACCGGCTGTCAATTTTTTTGCGTCCCAAGTCAGGTTCTCGTCCCGAAGTTCTGACATAAACTGCCGACGAACAGTCAGCAGTGGATGTCCAGGACGTCGAAAACCTAATGCCTTGTAAAGTGTGCAAGCGTGGTTAAGGTTCTCAGGAGGCATCTGCAGTATATAGCTTAGCCAACCGTATCGCTTTCGCTTGACGACAGGTGTCACCGGAGTTTGCTGCGTTCGTTTTTTTATTACTTCATTCCTCACAAAGTTAAACCACCGCGCACTCAAAATTCTTCCGAGACACTTTTTCTCAAAACTCGCTGTTCGAATTTCGCTGTTCTCGGCCCTAGTGAGGTGTCACTATTCGCATACGTAGAGGAGAATAGGTGCTTTGCAGGCATTATTAGGCTGCATTTGGTTTTCACTGAGTAAATATGGGCTTTTACGTGAGAGGTAAAAAAATAATACATTTTTTCTTAGTTTTACAAGTTAATATGATGAAGGTCTAATAAATATGTATTTAATAAAATGAGGTTATTATTTTATTTTTTTGTAATGTATCTAATTTTATAACGCTTTTAAAAATAAACAAAAATAAAGATAAAATAAAACATAAAATTTCATCGGTACAAAAATAAATGTTTTTGAAAAAATATAGATTTTTTAGGCATAAATTTGAAGTAAACAGTAGTTTTTGCTATCGGCCTTGTGGTGTAGTGGTCGGCAAGTTTGCCTACCAAAGAATAAGTCTCAAATTTGATTCCCGGCATGGTTGACATGAAATATTTATTTTAAAATAAGTTTTTACAACTGGAATATTTCACAGTCCCTGAACTGGAACCTGAACCGTAAGACTGATAATCTTACCTTCGTGAAACAAACATGATCAAGATATGCTGCTACTGGTGTATCAATGCAGTGCCTTATGCACCGTTGTGTGGGGAAAGGCAATGATGATGATTATTATTTAAGTGTAGGTAAGAACTTTATAAGCCTAAGTATGTTAAGTATAATGTATCGCATAGTATTAAAATAGAGCACAATGTATTAAACAACTCTGCAATATATATAACTACATTGTTTTGGTATTGTTTCATAATTTTGTAATAGTACACTGTTATGTTTAAATGTATTTATGCTTATTTTCATGAAAAACATTTCGGCCGTTTACACTAATAAAAAAAATAGGCGTTGCCTGCTCTTGGGTAACCAATTATTTTAACTATATTTTATTGTAAAACTGCTTTTGGAAAACAAAGATATGAAGTTTTTGTTTATCTCATCATTCCTTGTCTTTATTTGTCGTTCTTCTCCTACGTTACGAATCAATATCATTATATATAAAAAACAAACGAATTATTATCGTCATTTCCCTATAACCACCTAGTGGTGCATAGAACACCCCACGAAGATTGATCTTGCAATTTCAATTCTGATCTAAATTTCAGAATCCGGATTCCACTCATCATTAAGCCAGCATCCTAGATTTTTAAAACAAGTAACCTGTTCTATCCCACTACTATCTATACTGAGATGGATGTTAATGCGTCCCTGTTTGCTGGGCACCATAGATTTGGTTTTTAGAGCGTTCGTTTTGAGTCCAAACCCCTTACCTGCATGATTTACCTTGTCGACAAGTTGATGTTAATTATGCTGCTATAATGGCAGTATCATCAGCTTATCTTATTTTATTGATTATTTTACCATTTATTTAAATTCTTATGTCAACATCTTGTAAGGCCTCTTTAAATCTTAATCTAAATCTCTCATCCATCATCAAATATGTAACTACAGTATCTCTGTTTAAATCACGCCAGAAAAAAACATCTCTTTTCTCTTCCTTAATCTCTCCTACTTTCTTCTTTTCTCTTTCTTCCTTTTCCCATTGAGTAATAGTATAAATTTTAATTAATTTATATACGAATTCATTTATTTCTATTTTTATGCATATGTATAGATTCTTAATTTTTGTTTTCAATAGAATATGTTTTTTAACGAGAATTATAAAAAATAAACTTTTCTTTTATTGGTAGGTTGGAGAAATTGCTTTTCAGCAATAAGACCGGCAATTTACAATCAACATTATGTCCAAAAACTTAAATAAAAAAAAAATAACAATATTAAAAAAATAACTTAATTCCAATATTATTGAGGGGCAAAAAAACAATAAGCAAACAAGATTTAGGGGCTGCGAGAACAAAATAAAACTGAAAAAATACCAAGGCAATATTTTACTCACACTGATGGGAATTTTGTAACGTGTTATTTGAACAAGTGTGATATTATTTACTATATTTCAATAATTTGTTTGAGTATCCGGAGTGTGTTTACCTTTCATATGCACGACCCTTAAATCAATTGTACACCTTCGTGACTCTGTGGACAGAATGATTTATTAATCGTGCCTGTACCTATGCAGCATAGTCCGATTTAATAACTTATAGAAAATTACACTTCCGCAAACAATTTACTTTAACATTAGTTCTGTCTTTATCCGCCTGACACCGCAGAAAATAAAATAACAAATTAACCTTGATTAATTAAAACGTGTTTTTAGTTGAGCTTTATTAGTTTTGTCGTTGTCATCCACATTATACCAATGAAATACGGTTAAATAATTTATTATACAAGTTTTTTTTCGACAAAGAAATCAAATTTGAGATTCGAAATTTTTTTATAGATACTTTTTTAAAATTATTCCCCTTCACGCACCTTATGTTGCATAGGGCACTGCATTGGTGCACCATTCACAGTGTATCTTGACTATTTTTGTTACATCAAGGAAAGATGATCAGTCTTACGCTTCAGGTACCAGTCCATGAACTATGAAATATTTCAGTGTAAAAAATCCATTTCAAATAAATATTTCATGTCAACCATGTCGGAAATCGAACCCGAGACCTCTTGCATGATAGGCAAGCGCACTCGACATTAAACCACGAGGCAGATAATATTTACTACTTGTTTTTAAGGTTTTTGATTTTATGAACGGAAAAAAAAAACAGAAAACAGTTTGCCTTACAGAAATACAATTATTATTCTGCTCAAAATATATCAATTAAAAAATATGCAATTCCAATAACGTTTTTTCAGACAGAAGAAAACTTGTCAAATGCCTGTGTAGCCAAATACCAGGTTTGGAGCTCGTGCTTTAGCTGTAACCGACTCCTCTTCCTTGCGTATCGACAAAAGTTTCAGTCAGTTTAGGTCTCAACTGAAATCTGAGTTCTTTCGGTAATCACACCAATTTTACATGTTGTGTTAGCTTAACTACACTGTCAGTTTTAAGCGCGAAATCGAAATGCACCCTTGAAGCATTTTTTTACAAAAATTAGGCAAAAAAAAAAATTCAAATATTATAAAACCAGTAGCCCTTAATAAAAGGTTAAAAAATATTTAAATACTTGTATTGTAATTTTATCGCCAAAGAGACAAAATGAGAAAGACAAAAAAATAGCTCTTTACATAGAAACAAAAGTATCATTTTCCGACAAAGCGTTAAAATTTTACGTTAACCACTGTCTGTGGATACCTTTTTATATATTTTTTGACTCAGGTCGGTACTGAAAAAAATATTTAGAAAATACCATGATAAAAAAATAGGGTGAAATTATTTATAACTTTGAAAACATTTATTAATTCTTCTAAATCTATTTTATCGCCTTCAAAATACTCCCTTCTCGATACAATACACTCATGGCAACATTTTTCCAATCCTCGAAACAATTGTTAAAGTAGATTTTCGGAATGGCCTTTAAGCGCGTAACGATTCTGTTTTTATCTCTTCAATCGTGACAAAGCGGTATCTCCGGACCGGTCTCTTAGGCTTAAGGAATACTCAGAAGTCGTTTGGTGCTAAATCAGACAAAAACTATGGTTGGTTGCGGAACGATATGAATTGAATTTTAGGCCAAATGGTCATATCTTGGTGAAAAAACTGAGCATTTTCTGCCGATAATTCTGGTCTTTTTTTGTGGATAGCTTCACGTAAACGTTGCATAACGCTCAAATATTTTTTTTTGTTTACGGTTTAACACAGCGGAAGGAATTAATAATGTACTGCACCACGATAATCTAAGAAAATAACTTCAGGGTGCCTAGAAGAATGATTAGGCAGGTGCCTCCGTTTTGTAGCAACAACTCACGGACAGTGTATACTTGTTATGCCGTATTAAGCAGACTTATGAACTCGGCAATAGGTATTATATCTAATATATTTAGTGTAGGGTATTGTTTCCATAGAACAAATCTTTTGAACTTTTTCAAAGATGGTGAATGATAATTATATTTATTTATTTATACATTTCATAATGTACACAAGTTTTCGTTCACCTTGCACAGCTGTATGAAACAGTACTTAGGATTTTCTTGTTATATTGCTTTTGTTTTTTACATTTATTCTTGAATTGTTTAAACTTTCTACTGAATATGTTGTATATGTTTTGGTCATTTTTTTTATAAATCTTTGTTAAAAGGAAATGTATGTTTTAAATTTTTAAAAATACTAAGCCAAATATGTTAGTATTATAAATTTTTGTAAAAGGCAGCTTTGCCGTTTATGTTAATAAAATAAAAATAAAACTGTTAACATGATCTTGATTTTTGAACGACTTTGGCGCGATCTTTTCGGTCTTGACTCATCTTTTGCACGGTATTCGCTTGATTTTTTGGTTGTTTCTAAGTTTTATGAATAGATTCTAATAGCCGTATGCAGAGACAAACCTTAAAGTGAGGGAAGTACATTTTATTGTTTTCACCTTCGGGTTATTCTCCGCTTTTGAGATTAGAATGTATTTTCCTCACCTTAAGTTTTGTCTCTGCATACGGGTATAAGTCTCTTATCTAGTTGTCAGGCATTTAATATTATTTTGATAGTCAGAAAGCATTGTTTGACAGATTTCACTGCGATATTATTTTTCCAAAAAATTCAGGCTCAAAACATCTTTCGAATTGGTCTGGACTGATCCAAATAAAATGTCAACAGTATCAGCGAGATTTCTTATTGTTGATCAAAAATTTTCAAAATTTTTTTTTTGATTTCCTTGACGTGTTGTTCCTCAGTTGATGTTGATGGTCATCTTAGGTGATTTGTGTCTTCAACGATTTTTCTGCCTTTTTCAATTGTTTAAACTACCTATTAATATTTTTTTGTGACAACCCGGTCACCGAAGATTTTTTACAACGTTCTTAACACTGTAGAAGAAATTTCATTCCGCAAATATTTTTTTTTGCAACTTCATCGCTCAACAAAATCAACCATTGTAAAAATCGCTCAATTTACTTTTTGCTGTTCACAAAACACGTGTGTAACCGTTGGATATTTGCAGATATTGAAATGATATTTGACAAAGATGTGTCGCCTCAGAAGTTCGTACCGCTAACCATCAAACATAGACCAACACACACGACAGGTTGGCAATTCAGAGGATCAGTGACGTAGGTAAGAATATAAAAATACCGATGCACTGATCGATTCTTCTTCTCAACTTCTGCAACCCGCCACCTAGTACCATAATCTTCGTTTTCTGAAATTTTTGTAATTCGCATAGTAGAAAATATTCATTCAATTTTAACTTCAGTGCTCAATTCGATTATTTAAATATTCTATAACATGTTAATTTTATTTAATTTAATTTTAACTTCACTTAAGTCGATTTCCTACACAACATTTTAGCCTGCAATGCAGGAATAAAAACATCTCCGTGTAGCGTATACACGCTGGACAACCAACCTACAGAGACAATAGAAGAGTCGACAATTGGTTACCAACACAACTGGTGATCCCGACAATAGGCCCCTCCACACAGATGTCAATGACAGTACTACCAACATTTAAAAAAAGGCTTGTCAGAATCTAAGAGTCCGCGTATTTAAAATATGAAAACTCACTTAATTTTTTTATCACAGTAGTTGTACGAGTATATGCGCAGTGGAAAATATGAATGTAATAATTGTACAATGTTAGTAAAAATAAGTAGCATTTCGATATCCTTGACTGTTATATACAAGAAATATTGGCCTCAATTGATCAGGCTTTGGTTGATCATAATCTCGGGTACCTAGAAAGATCGTCCTCTTAGACCTCACAATTTATATTTTGGTTTTTGAAGCAATTTTAATGTAATAAAGAAGAATCTATCACTACTACCAAAACCACGGAAAATTGAAAAATATAATTTATTATATATTTACGCAAAAAGTTCGATAAGTAAGAGATTTGAATATTTGATATTGATTTGATATTGAATAGCGTAATATCTGAAATTTTAAAGAATAATCATCAGCTACCGCAGACTGCTGCATGCTAGTAAATTCGACCTCATTGAATCAGCCCTGTGGGCCGTAATGAATATGTCCTAACGGCCTTATTAAATCGACTCTTAGGGCCTTGGTTAATTATGACCTCGGACACGCCATATTAGTTTTCCAAAATACAAATATAAAATTATATAAAACGTTTAAGTTTGTTAATGAAAATTCTTGATGGAAGTTAATTGTAATTTATTATAAAAATAAAAGACGAGTGCTACTTTAATCTACAAATTTGGAATATCGAGTGACTGGTTTCATCGCTTTCGCGACATCTTCGAGACTTGTATATTTATTAAGGAGTTCAATGTATTTACACGAAACAGAGGTAATGATAGATAATTCAAAGTTAAATGAAAGTAAATTAAATAAAGTTATTTTTATTTTAAGGATCATAAGTAACAAGGGTCAACATAATTATCTTTCCCACTATTTATTTGAGGTCGAATAAAATACAATTTTAACATTTATTTGAGTATCCTTTCTTGTACTTTTTGTTGACGGGTATTAAATTCCTAGTATAGCAATTCGCCCGTAGAAGCGAATAAAGTTTTTTCTTTGTTATGTTAGTTTGGACGGCCTCTGGCTAAAAAAATAATTATATTGAGTACATGTTTACGTACTAGTTATTTTATTTATTGATTTTATTAATTTTTCACGCCCATTAGGCTTTTACATAGATGAAAATTTATTTATTTATTCATTCAAAATTACAAAATTAAATATTTATTAACTTTTTAAGGCTTTTTAGGCTATGCCCGTGTCAATTGTATAAAATATGAGTATATAAACAACATGAAATTTAAAAAACTACAATATAAAGCAACAAAAGATAGAACAGTGTTTTAAAGTAAAGTTGGGATAAAAAAAAAGATGAGTATTTAAACAACATATTTTTTTAAAAATAGAATATAAAGAAATAAAAGATAAGAATAGTGTTAAGAAGTATAGTTGGTATGAAAATAAAAATAAAACGATGAGTGTATTAACAACATAAATTTTTAAAAAATACAATTTCAGTTATAAAATATAGAACTGTGTTTTGAAGTTTAATTGGGTTAAAAAAAATAATATATATATTATATTTTTTTAATATTTTTTATATTTTTTATTTTAAAATAAGCTAAAGAAATGCAGTTTAAGGTTTAAATAAGCTAGGTACAGAATGTTATAAAACACAATATGAACAGAATATTAAGTTCTAAACAGTTGTTGTAACACTGTTTTTTTTTTATTTTTATGTTTATATACTTTATTCAGTCTTGAATAATTTTCGTTCTGCTCCTTTTTGTTTAATTTCCGCAGACGATATAATTTAACTTTATGTTTGAATTCCGAAATTTTTCTTTGTTCAAAATAATCTACTTTTTTCCATTAATAATTTATTACTCTCATAAAATTATATTTGGTGTCATAATTTTATTTGTCATGACCCTCATTACTCTTCTTTAAGAATAATACATCTAAGGTTTGTGTGTTTGTCCATTAACTAGTTAGTCGTATATAGATGTAAGTTGTTTACAATAGGGTAGTTTCACGGTGGGTTCAATGCAAATGTGACAATGTACTCCGATATACAAACAAGCGTTGATACGCCCCGCGCACATCACTAACTGACCTGATTTATTCATACTAAGTTGCTACATGACATGTAATCCGTGTTGACCTATTGCATACATAAACTGATACAGTTACTTGAACAGATTCACCATCTAAATACACAAACGAATATTCTGACTGAGAGAAAGGAATTCCGTTGCGGCGGCATTTTCAGGGTAAACTTTGTGCTGTGTAGAAAATGAAGTGTTTATGTACTAGTAATTTGTACCTGTCGCAGTCGACAAAAGTCTACATATTGCTGTTGTATTTTGGGCCAGAAACCATGTTGAGTTTGTACAAAATTGGCTAGATCATTTCATTCCTTTATAAATAAGTATTTATTGATGTAAATTTGTTGCAGCAGAGTCTAGGCATTTGTATGATATATGTATTTATTTATCAATGGTTTAAAGAATCTTTTACAATAAAAAGTTTTACATGCATAATCACAGCAGTGAACAATTCATTGAGTAATATATAATATGAAATAATGTTGAATAATTCAAACTAAGCAACTTAGTAATATTAAAATATGAATAAAAAAAAACAGTAAAAAAGAAACAACATATCTAAGATGATAAATAAAAGATAACAATTAACGTGAGAAAATCTTATGTTCTAAATATACATATAACAAACTAAAGTTGAGAATAATTTAATATTTTCTTAAAGTGACTAGTATTTAGCTAGGTTATATAATGCCACAATAAAACTTTATAAATAATAAGTTTTTTAGTGAAATACGAAAATTAAAATTATCTAAATAACACCTTTATTTTATCAGTTGGTTGGAAAAAGTTGGAATTCAGCAATAAATCCACAAATGCGTAATCTATATATTTTAAAAAAATAAACAAAAACACGTGTCTAAGAAAAAAAAGTTGAAATTAATAATATGTTTTTAAATAAGTTTATTCGTTTTCTAAAAAAATAACTAGGGAGATTACATTTTAATGCATTTACAGAATTTGTAGTGAAAATATGAAATATTTGTTCGAACTTATTTCCATACCTATGTATCCTGGATAAAAGTGAATGCATTTAAAAGTTGGTACGAGAATTGTTCAAAAAAAATACTCTTTACTCACCTACCAGGTATTCGAATTTGAATTAGTTCAAGTAAAGCAGTGCTGTCAATTATTGATATCATTATTTTAAACAAGAATAACAAATAAGCTTTAACTCATCGGTTTGACAATTCTTTAATCTTATTTGATTTCTCAAAAAACCGTAATTTAAGGCGTCTTCAGGTATTTTTAACTTATAGTTTATAAAGCGCAAGAATTTATTTTGTACCCTTTCATAAGCATAAGTATGAATTTCATAATAGGGTGACCAAACCGAAGAATGATTAATTATGACATGTCATTGGCTACTTTATATATTTATTCAACTTTTTAAACATGATGTCATTTGTACATTTTGACTTATTGCCAAATGACAATTTCTTCCAACCAACCAATAAAATAACAGTTTTATTTTTATAACTCAAGTAACAAAAAATATTTAATAGAAAATGAAGACTAAAAAGCTAAAGATATATAAAAAATGGAAATAAACGTATATGTCTATAAATAACCTTAAATCAATACTATCACTCAATTAAAGGAAAAGAAAAAAAGAAAAAAGAGGGAAAGAGAAGAGATGAAGGAAGAGAAAAGAGATGTTCCTTTAAGCGTGATTTAAACAGAGGTACTGTAGTAACATCTTTGAAGGTGGATGCGAAATGATTCCACAGTCAAACACTATTTGAGTTAGAAAAGAAAGGGGAATTTCGGATGGGTAATAAGAGAGTGCTTTGAGAATTAGAACGCAGAGGTAAACCATGAACTAATAAACGTGGAAATTTTTCATGCAGGTATATGGAGCGTTAGGATTATGAAGTACATTGAACAGAAGTGAGAGGGAGTGATAGTCTCTCCGCTGTCTAATTTTTAGCCATTTCAGTTGCCCACGATAGTAAAAAATGTGGTCATATTTTCTAAAACCATAAACGTACCTTAAACATGTATTTTGAGGTCGTTCAAGTTTATCGAGTTGCTCACAACTTGAATAAATCATTTTTACTAAAATATGTATTATTTTAGTTGCCCCTTTCACTAAATTTGTTGCAACCGATCCAGAAAACATTTTTGAAAAGGGAGTATGGAGGTCTAGGCATTTGCAGATGTTATGACATGTCATTGGTAGATTTGAGGGGCTATTTTACACACTGTGTAACATTCACCATTTTACCTATGTTGAAACATCCATATTTCCTCAACTCTTCCATCTGTTGACATTTGTGAAGTTAATTACCAGTTAGTTGAATCATCAATGTTTTGAGTATGTAAAAATATTTGCCTAGATTTTTATATTTTCCCTTCTCATAAATGGTTTCTTCTATATTGCAACAAATATTTATTTTAAAAGCTCTACATCCAGCCTGTCTGCAAACATTTTGACATCCTAAAAACGCTGTTGACCCCATTAATATTAATATTCTGCTTATATGTCTTAAAAAATGTGAAACTTAGTATGTTAGTTTCTACAATGCTTTATTTATTACAATATTTTAGTTTGTCCAAATATTTGAAGACAAAATATTGGATTCCACCCCCTAAGAAGTCATTAAGATTAACAAATGTTTACAGGAATGAAGAACATTTAAGAGGGGAGAATATGTTTCCTTTCTCTTAAATATTCTTCATCCCTGTTGTAATTTGTTGAGCTTTATCCATAGCTTTTTGTGAAGATAAAGAGTTTATTTTATTTATTGAGTAAGAAAAATCTCTTCCGCATACACAGGTATAATAGTGATATTATAAACTGTGTGAAGTAGCTACTTAAACCAGCCAATGACATATATAGGCCCTGTTATTGCCTAGACTACAATAGTTTTAGTCTGTTGATATCGAAAACTGACTAGGGGATGAAATCCAGTTGTTGTCTGCAAAAACTTGGACGAACTCAAAATATCGTTGATATATTTCGTATTAAGTATGAAGTGAGATAGGGTAGACAAGGTTAAGAGTGACACATCTGTCTGTTTTGTAATGATGTTTTGTCAGCGGTTGGAAATGCTAACTTTAACTGACATTATTGTGCCAAAACACGGGCATGATAAATACTACGGACAACAATGGAGCTGAGTTTTGAAAGGAAACGTTTAGTCGGAAAACGTAGATAAACAAATGCCATTATCATCATCATACCCCTAACCCTCAATCGATAGTGCCTAGGGCACTGTGTTTGTTTAGTACTGATTTTACATTTTCTATACTGGCAACTCATATAAGACTGCAAATATTCCTTTCCTTCCCAAATCCTTCCTATTTCAAAACTCTTGTTACGTCAGTCACATGTGAAAATTCACCTCTTTGATAAATCTTTATCATATACTGCGTCAGCATATTTGTACAAAGTGAAGTTTTGTGTGTTATAAATATACTAAATTGTACAATTCATCATCATCTACAACATCTACACGATACCGGCATACGTGCTGCAGCAAAAGTGAAGTGCTTCATATAAGAAACAATCGGAAGAACATTAAAAGTGAGTAACAATTCCATACAGTCCAGTAAAACTCTAAAATCCCGCTGTTATCAGTTCCTCAATGCCTGAGAGGCATTGAACTGACCAAACAGTGTTGGTACACCAATCTCGCAAATCTGCTAAAGAAAGGTGAGGAGAGTAGAAAAAAAAATATTTCCTCATATCCTAGTATTTCATCAAGCTTCTAACAGATGTTTCAGAATTTACGCAACCGAAAATTGTACAAAATACTTGACCTTGACGCCTAAAACGGGTACAAAGGCACTCGTCTTTAGTCGCTATTTTTCTATGACCGGCCTTCCGAGCACGGAAACAGAGAGCGCGTTAACTCGCTCATTGCACTTAACCGGTTAGTAAGGGTTATTTAATAAAATTTCAGTGTCATGATAGAAAGGCGTAAAATAACTTAAAAAAACACGTCAATATAGCAGGCACGTGCGATGACTTTTATCAGTAGAGATACTAAAAAAATATAATCTTACATTGTAATAATTTTTCTTATTTTTAGAAAGTATTTGGTAGGAATAGACGAGTTACGTATCTAGATATAATTATGAATATATTTGTATTTATATCGTTTATATATTCATATTAATCCGAATTATAAATTCGAACATTTGCTACTGATTTGGACTCAATTTTAAAACTGTATCCGACGTATCCAACGAATACTGGTGTTTTACGTTTTTTTTCTTTAAGGTAGTGGAATACCAATAATTACATAAAATGAGAGTAGTGAGGACCTTTACTATATTTGAAATTAAACCTAGTGAGAATTTTTCTCTCATTTTCGTACTCTACAGTTTTTTTTACTAATAATAAGGTATTAAAATATTAAATACTAATTTCAAATTATTCTTATATTTTCAGACGTCATAATGTTACTTTTATGTAAACAAACATTTAAAAAATAAGTTAAATATGTTGAAGTTACTTTGGAAATTTACATCTTACCCAATAAAAAATGGGCCGTAAAAATATTAAGAAACTAATTGAACAATTACGTTAACAGGTTTCTAAATTACTAACCTAATTGGTAAAAAGGACAAAAAATCTACCTTGAAAGTTGTCTCTTAATTATAAATTATTTCCATAGATATTACAAAGTTCTTTATTATTCAAGACCTTGTTTAACCTTTTACACTTGAAAAAATAAAAATAAAAAGTTTTGTGTTTATTTATTTTTGTATTATTAAACGTTCTCATTGATAATTTCTTGATCTCAAATACATATTTAATCAACAAACATTACAATCCATGAGTTTTATTGTTCTTATTTATGTGTATTCGTTAGAGTGTTATTATCTAAACTTGCTTTATTATTTTAGTTTTATGTACATATTATCACTTCTGACTTTAATATTACGATAAATTTATGTAAATATTTTTCTGTTCCAAAATGAATTCATTGTAACTCCAGAAAGTAAAAAAAAGCATGATTGAATAATAAAAAAAATCAGGATCAAACTAATGTATTCATCGTGTTTGCTCCAAGTTTAATATATTCTGTTCCCATTTTGATATTTTTAACGCATAGTTTTAATTCTTTAATAAGATATGTCAACCAGTTTATAATTAATTTATGTGTTTTTGATTAAGGAAACCTTTTAATTTTATTTATCAAATGTTTTCCGAATCCGTCGATTCTTCTTTAAAAATCCATTTTCTTTTTCTTTTTATATTCTTGCAGTGCTCTTTATTTTCTTGTATTTTTTTACCTTACTGTGTAATGTCTTCTACTATTGTATTTATTACAATGTTTGATTTTGTCCAAATGTTTGTGGACATAATACTGGATTTCGCCCCCTCGGGAATCATTAAGATTAACAAATAACAACAGGGATGGAGAATACCTTAAAGAAGGGAATATGGAAGTCTTGGCATTTACAGGACTTGTGACCTGTCATTGGTTGGTTTAAGTGGCTACTTTACACACTGTGTCACATTCACCATTTGCCTATGTTTGAACATTCATATTTTTTCAATTCTTCCATTTGTTGGTTTTAGTGAAGTTAAAGAGCTGAAACCTTTATTTTTGTGAAGACTCTCTCTGACTGAATTATTTCACATATAAGGCAACGACTAAAAACAATTTTTCAATTTTAAACTTCTTTTTGGACCAGTTGGTTTTATTACAGTATTCGAGTTTGTCCAAATGTTTGTAGAAAAAAGACTGGATTTCACCCTTTAACTTCACTAAAGTCAACAAACGGAAGAGTTGAAGAAAAATGGATGGAAAATATATATATAATATATCCGTGCTATACTTGTTAGAAACGCTCTAGGTTCGCATGACGTGTGACGTCAAAGTGACGTAACGCTAACTTCGAGCCATTTTGTATGCACTCGTTTCAAAACACAAAAATTATTAATGAAATTTTTTTTGAACATTGGTAGTCATATCGTTAGAATTGTGAAAATCTGCAATATTTTTTCACACATTTTCAACGTTATTTCTGATTTGTGAAAATACCTTGTTCTCCCTGCAAAAAATAAATGTTAACAGGTAACAGTTAATCTAATGTAAACTCTTTGCTTTTTTATTCGGGCAGGTACGGGAGTAAATGAATATTAAAGTTGTTTTCTATTTTAATGAACTTTCGGAGTGAAAGGGGTAGTAAAATGTTTCAACCTGGTGTCTTACCACAAAAAAATATGCATTATAAATACTTTGATTATTTAACTACCTTCAACGCATTTTTATTATTTGGAATTAAAACGGTACAAAAAATCAGACAATTAAGTTGGTTTGTGGTCATGGAGTAGTAATGTAAAATCAAAATTAATGGTCTTTGGTTTGGTCTGGTTTTTAATTTATTTTTTTTTAAACACTTTTAAATTTTTTATGTATCAGCTCTATGATTTTTTAAAGTTATGTATTTGTGAAATTACTCCACTTGAGATGACTCAGCTCTACCGATTGGTCTGTTTACGGTAGGAAAACCGGAAATCTTCCACAACTCTCTTATCATTGGTTGATTCATATGAACTAATGACGTCGTTCAAAGTAGTCCGAATTTATTGAAATATTTTTAAGTATTTTCTTCGTACACCTTCAAGAATCTTTGCCGTATTATTTAATGCTCTAATTTTTAGCACTCTTTAGAAAACATTTTTTGTATCCAATATCCCGTAGGGCTGAAGTTAATCATTATTTTAGTATTAAATCAAGATAATTGATTAAATTTTGAAAATGTTCCGGTGGGTGGGAATTTCAGTTGGTTCCGGAACGAATCTAACTTGAATCGAGAATATACATATTGATTTCATTGAACGTGAAAATATACATACCGATCGAAATGAAGTGGTTAGGGCGTTTGACTGTTAGGCTTATGTTGTTCATGCTTGGACTAGGACCTGAAGGGTACGAGTATTGTAATCATGACGATCAAGGTTTGCTGTATTCGGCGTAGCAATTTAAACATAGGACCGAGTTTTAAAACGTAGTTTTTGCTGTTATTGGTGAAATATTAATGTGGTCATAAGGAGGGATGATAATATTTGATATAAACCTTTTATACGAATGTCTTAATTTACAGTGAAATAAAAAGTTAATCAAATAAGTATTTGGGTATTTTTATTGATCATAATTTTAAATGGGATCATCATATATTTAAACTTTGTGATCGATTGCGGACTCTTGTTTATTTATTTATTTATTTATTTATTTATTTACGGACAAAGTCCATTATAAACATTACAATTAAAAGAAATTTTTACAAAGGAATAAAAAAATATAAGGAACAGAAGTAAGCAGCAAAGACAGATGATAGATTTTTTAGATTAAGTAAAAAGCATAGGCTAACTATACAGATTCTTTAGCTGATTTGTAAAGAAAGACATCCTTACACCATAATAATCAAGATCTTGATGATCGTTCACCCGCCTGATCATTCTGGGCAAAGGCGACTGTGCACCATAATTGGTCCTGTAGTGACCGAGGAAAAGCATTTCATTATTTCTTAGTCTACGGGTGGGAACGTTAAAAAGAATCTTTTGCAAAATTTCAGGGGCATCAATGAGACAGTTCATAATTTTATACATGCAGATTATATCTGCAATGCATCTGCGTTTTTCAAGACTTGATATGCTTAAAAACCTCTCCATATCAGAATATGAATAGTCTCCTCTTTCCAATCCCATCTTCCATGCAATTTTTCTTATAAAACGATGTTGAACTGATTCAAGGCGCTTGATATGAACAGCATAATGAGGGGACCAGATTACAGATGCATATTCAAGAATAGGGCGAACTAAAGAGCAATAAAGTGTTTTAAGTGTAAGCATACTTTGGAAATCAGACGTAGTTCTATTAATAAAGCCTAAAATTTTTAAGGATCTGTTTACTATATTATCAAAGTGTTCCAGAAAAGTTAGTTTATTATCTAGGATCACTCCAAGATCTCTTATAGAGGTGACAATCGAAAGAACTTGGCCATTAAGTGAGTACTTTTTATAAGTTATCTTTTATTTTGCCTAAAATCACTCTTAAAATTATTTATTTTTCTTTAGTAGAATCAATAATAAGATATGGTATAAAGTCGTGGGGACATTCGACTAAAACTAATATTAAAATGATCCAGGGTCTACAGTATTCTATAGTAAAGCGAATTGTACCTGCACAGATTTACGAACAAAGAAGTAATAATGATCTCCTGTACAAAACAATCAAAACTCTGCCTGTTCGAGGACTACTGTGGCTTTGCATCATTTTGGAACAATTTCATAGTAATACATTCAAATTTCCTCTCAAACATAACCATAATACACGCTTCACGTCTAATGATGGCTTGGTAGTACCAAAAGTATGTAATAAATATGGAAATAGAACTCTCAAATATTTAGTACCTAGAATTTTTAATTTATTACCAAAAGAACTTAAATTTAACTCACATTGTAACAAGAGCAAAATAAGAGAGTGTCTACTCGATCAAGAGTTTATATATGAATAGTAGCTTAGGTGTAAATATTTTATTTTTTCATATATTTTCTTGTATTTAAAAAATAAATTTATATATTATTATTTGTATAAACATGTTCATTCTGATCTTTCCGGCTGTTAATTTTTATATGTTATTCATTGTTTTTATAAATGTTAATAATATTATTAAGCCAGTATAAATATAATCTTCACCAACAAGCTACAAAAAGTGGCTTGGTGGGATTTTAGTTTTAGTAAAAATATAACAAGTGAAATTTTTTTAAATTGTAAAAATGTATAATTATGCTATTAAATCAAATTATACCAATAATTAATTACCAATAAAATTTTATTTTAATAACGGTTGAGGAAATCGAAATTCAAAAGTAACTATATTACTAGAAAATAAGGATAAGAAAACTTTATGTTTGTAAGCATTTATAATAATTTTCAATAGTGACAAATACAATAACAATTGGATCTAAAAAAACTTTGTTTGGTATAACGAGGAATGCTTACAACGTGCAAATTCAGTCGGTCTCGTATTTCTTGTAATAACCAAGTTCGATTCGATTTTCGATATTGACCTATTTATTTATTTATGACAAAATACAAGGTTTTTAAACTTTACAAATTACATTATATTACATATTTCATTTGTACGAAATATTCCCAATTAGCAAAAGTGCTGGTATGAGGGGATATTATATTTTATAACACAATATTTTGAATAAAAATTCGATAAAACAACATCACATATCACTCATCACACGGGCTGTAAGAGCTTTTTTATTTGGGTGTTTTTTTAAGTACGTACATGTTTTGTATATGTTTTAGATCATTAGAAAGTGAATTGAAAAAATTGATTGCTGTACACAAAAAACTGTTTCTTTTTCTGTTGGTCCGAGGTTGTTCGCATGTTAAATTATTTGATGCTCTTGTATTTATTTTATATATGTTGTAGTTAAAATTCAATTTAATATTTGTCTTTATTTTATTATTTTTCATCTTAATTATCATTTTTATTTTTTTGTGTAGGTCTATTCCTCGGTCTATAAAACGGCTTTTGGGTGAGCGGATGGAGCTCAAGGAAACCAATTGAGTGTTACATTTACCATCAGATTCTATAAGAGTGCCAAGGTCAATTAAATAATTTTGGAAAAAGGTTTTAAACAGTGAAAACTTTCACTAACTGAAAGTAAAGCGGTTGGCTGGCTACATACTGCGAATGCCTTCCGAGAGCATTAACAACGTTTGTCTACTTTGCGAGGCATCAGGTTTTTGATGTCCACTGCTGACAACTTGCTGGCTGTTCATGTCTGAATTATAGGGCCAAGTAATGTAAATGTATCGTCTTTTTGGTTCTAAAACTCGGCGCTAGTGGATGTCGAGAAGCAGAAACACTTTCTTGATTAAAATTCACTTTATTTATTGGGCAGAGTAGTACAAAAGTAGAATAGGTGTTTTAGATGAGCGACAAAAATGGCGTTGATATTCAGTATAATGTAGCTGGATCCTGATCACAGGATTTGATCCTGCCTGCCACCAGAGAAATTTGAGCAATAAGGTGCCAAGAATTACAGTAAAACATAGGTAAATGCACTTTTTTGTATTAGGGTTCAGTGGCAAAGAATATAAAGATAACGTAAATCCTCAAACCAGTATTTCGAACGTCCATCAGCTTCTGGTCAGTAGCACAACCGGTATTGAGTGCTTTTATTTATTTTTGATATGTTTTAATGCATTTTTTTTGTTAAATATTTTATGGATAAATTTTAATTATTGTTGAAATGTTTAAATTTGTGTAAATTCATCTTTTTCTGAAACCCATTAACCTAGTTTGTATCAAAACATTTAAGTAACACGTTTTTTTCTTCAATTTTATGGTAACTGCAACTTGTCACGCGAGATACTCTTCTACTTCATTCATAAAAATCTTGCAAATCAACGTCTTGAAATAATAAAAAATAAAATGTGGCCCCTTATAATGGCCAAACATAACAACGTCTCATCACGCCACGTACATATATTTACAAACAAACTTCGTTTTCTCTTTTATTTTGATCATATTTTAAAAGTTCGTCCAATACATATTACAGTTTTCGTAATCATTGGAGGCCCTGTCATTGTCCACAATGGTGACGTATTTGAAAGGTATTTTTTTAATTAATCTTCCAGTATAATTTTAGTATAAGCTTTCAATTGCTGATTCCGGATTTCTTAATTTTTCCGTTATTTGAAACCGGAAGTTTATAGTGAGATATTTATAAGTTGTGTAAAAAAAGTTCAAAAATGTGTTGACCTTTTTTACTGATTGGCCATTTTTTGCAGGTTTCCGGTCTAACAATATATTATTTTCTAATATTAATATATTATTTTCAACAATTTATTATTTTCTCTGGCAAGCTTTCCGCTGTCTGTTTTCAGACTTGTGATAATAATATTTCGATTTTCAGACAAAATTTAAATCAGTCGCCAGGATCAAAATTGATTATGTTCCCTTATATTTATTATTTACTTTTTAAATTTGTAAGTATTTTGTTTTTTGTTATTATGGATAACTTATATACAGCTTTTTTTCAAACACCTTAAAAGCAGTTTACAACGTGGTTGAATTACGATTTTTATTTGACTTAAAATTTAGAAAAACTTTTTGGTGAACCGATTTATTTTGTCATATTAGGTACTTGCAAATGCGCCATTTTGGTAACTAAAGACGTCTTTACAAAGCAGTTCTAAAATAACTGATTTTAATTTGTACTATGCAAAACTTATAAAGCGCATTTGAGATAACCAAGGCCCAAAGAGTTACTAGAAGTTACAAGCATGTAATAGTCGGTGACAGCTGACTGTAATTTTTTTAAGTAGCAGGTTATTGACTGTTCAATTTCTATTGCTTGCTAACTGACCTTTTTGGGTAGATATTCAAATACATCTGTTTTTTTGTATGGTTCTGGTAACATTATTTTGAGTGACAGATTCTTCCATATTACATTTCGATTGCTCTAAACGACAAAAGATAATTTGTTAAGGCCCAAACAGGAAATATTTCTAGGCGTCCAAGATTTTTATCTACCGAAGCTTAAATGGTCGATTAACTAAGACCCATAGGGCTGATAAAACGAGGCTTGGAGGCCCAAATCCATGAGGCCCAAGGGAATGAATTTTTAAGCATTTATCAGTAATTGCAGTTTTTTTTTTTTAACATCCGCTCCAGAGTTCAGCATGTTGACATCACCAGACGCTTTTAGGCAACCCTATTGCTAGCCATCATTTCCCTACTTTGTAACTTTTACAACAAAAAAAAAACAATTGTTATATAACCAATGAATTATGAAAAGAAACTGTTGTGCAGCCTTCATGTTGTTGTTCACACTAAGAGGGTAAAATATTATTTAAGTTACCTTGCAGGTTCAAAATAAACCTAGTTTAGTTACGTAAAGACTTGCAATCTGGTGGCCAACTCATACAGGAAAAGTAAACCTGGCTGTGCATAAAGAGCGCATGCAGTGCGGAGTTTTCCTCAAGTTAAATTCATTAACTTCACTTCCGGAATGGAGAAAGTACCGCCTGCAACTTCCGGCCAACCACCCACTCTATCTTTACCTCGGAACGAAGGTTCTACGCTAAGAATAATCTATTAAAAGCCTCTGAATACGCCTTCACTTGCAACTTTGGGAATAAACGCGAGTGATTCATTAAATGTTAAAATATTTGTAATTTCCCACTGTTTTACGATGTAATAGATTATGTCAAAGCCATTTTGGTGATAGTCTTATTTATTTATTTGTAATGTATACGGTTTTAACTTATCACAACAGTTGTTTGAAGAAACATATTTATAAGAAACTGATTAAACAGAACAGAAAACTATGTAGCAAATACAAACAAGGGCAATAAAATAATGATAAACAATTTTTTAAACACGATCAACATATAAAACTAAGAGCTTAACCATATCAATTCATCTTTTTCCCACATTAAGTAAGTGGCGAAGAGATTAACGAAAAGCTCGAAGATCTATCCCAAAAAAATTCAAGTTACATGAATAATTCACTGATTTATTTATTTATTTATTTATTTATTAACGGACATTGTCCATGTATACAATTTATAAGGTTTAAATATTACAATAAAAGAGTAGTTTAAAACATTTAAAGAAAAAAGAAAGAAGCATTGACAAACATAAGGGACATCGAGACAAGATCTGGATCTACACATTCTGGATATTGGGGTTAAAGAACAAAAGGTTTTGACTTCTGGCAACACGGTTGGGAACATTAAAAAAAATGTAACAGAGATAAGACATCACTTATAGTAATGTGTATTTTCTATAGGGCAGTCAAAAAATATTACGATTAGGGAAAAAAACATTTATTTTTATTTTGAATTCAAACAGAAGGTTAAAAAATAAGCGTTAAATAAATGAAATATTTGTAGCTTGTTATTGTAAGAGCACACACAAGAATATGTTTATGTGTGCACTATTCCGAAATTCAAAAAAAAAATGCATACTAGCTCCATTTCAGTTTTGCGTTTCTCCAATGTAGACATTGAAAGATTGCTCTATTTCAAAATTTAAATAAAAACGCCTTTGATGCCACTTTTCTCAGAAAACGTTATTGGCCAGATTTGATATATATATTATAAATATTATAAAAGTTCAGTGATTTTTAAATGTTTTTTATTTGTCAAAAAACTCTCAAACTAAGCCAAAAAAAAAAAAGAAAATTATAAATTTGTAACATTTGAAATAATTGGTCATTTTCATTACATAGTAGCAGCCACTCCCTCTCCCAGCCTCTAACCACGGTTTTAAAACTATTTCAGATATGCCACACTGCTCTAAAAATAGTTTTTAGAGCAGTGTGGCAAAATCGTGACTATCCCCCCATGAAAATGAAAAAAAATGTCAAACTATTTTTTAAATAACAGTTTTTAGGAGCGTGGCTCGTCACAGGTAACAGTTAAATTAATGTTTGTGAAACTGTTCTAGCTGATGACGAATCTATCGAAATTTACCGGTGCGATTTTCAGAATCCACTGATTTTAGCATGACAGAGGTAGGCAACGCTGCAGGGGGCATTCTCCTAACATCAATTGTCGCGATCCCACGGGGCTCCAATTTATGTCTTAATTATAGTTAATTTATCTTATGGTGTTCAAGTGTGTAACAATGATAAGAAATACTTCATACCTAATCCGTGTTAATCTTTTCAATCACGAGTCATTTAATCAGTCAGTGGCCTTCTTTTCTAACTAATTTGTTTCGTTAATTCATTATATAGCATGTGAGGGAACAAGAGCAAAATACGATTTTAATTGCGTTAGAGTGAGATAGATATTTGGGGAACGAACAAAGAAACGAAACAGAATGGTGAGAGAGTAAGCGTGCAGATCAAGGTAAATGGTGACCTCGACGTGTTTGGTGACAAGCACTACACAACGAGATCGACTTTTCTTGACTCGTTTTCCAAACTCTTCCTGAGAGAAGCCATTTTTTTTTACATTGTTTCGAGTTTGCCCAAATATTTGCAGACATGCCAAGTTTCCTCCCTAGGAAGTTATTACGATTTTAATGTGTTCAACAGAGAGCATGGGCAGAATGGTGAATGTTACACTGTGTGTAAAGTGGCCACTTAAACCCGCCAATGACAGGTCATAAGCTCTGAAAATGTCTAGAATTCCATATTCCCTTATCAAAAATGTTTTCCCTCTCTGTTGCAACAAATTTAGATCTTTTAAAAAAATAAATAAATGGGAGTTGCATTGTTTTTTACCTTTTTTATAATGTACAAGGATTATTTATACTTCAAAGAGATAGTTATTCATTTGTTCACTTAAAAAAATACGGTTCTTTTAAATTTACTTCAATGAAAAACTTTAATTAGTTGATATTTTTATTATATGTAAGAATCGGGTGGGATGTTTTGGCTGTCGCCTGTTTTAGGAGCTTCTCCGCATTAACTCTAGTGATAAGGAAACCACAGAAAACTCGTCATGGAAAGGCGAACTGTTGTCATTTGTCAAAAGACCTTCCGATTCACTTACCTGAGAGTAACCATCTAGTCAAAAACACTCGTCGGAAATTTTGATTTTATTGCACAAACAGATTTGTATTCCTTATCCGCCTGGATACAAACACGCGTTGAAAATTTTACTGAATAAATAAAACGATTTCTTGTTATAATCTCATTTTAATGCAATACTCATGTGTTTTTAATATCATTCATAATAAAAATATGTATTATTGTACTGCTCTAAATCCAATACGAGGGATGCTACCTAAGTTTTGAGATATATCAACACCAGTGTGAATATGTCAAATCTGATATTGTCATCGTAAAATTTGCCGTTTTCAATGTTAACTAACTCTGAACGTTTTGTCATCCGAGTAATATTTGTGTTGTTTACAGATACTTTAAAAAAATATTTTGTAAGAAAATGGAACATAATCGTCAACATTTTCGTGCGATTATTTTCCATGACTTTCGACGTAGAATAAACCAACAACAGTGTACCAATCAACTTTTTGCGACTTTTTGTAATAAAGCACCATCTTGAGTCACCGTGTTCCGCTGGTTTTCTGAATTCAATCGTGGTTGTATTTTGTAACAGGACGAATTCTGTGAAGGTTGTCCAAAAACGGGTGTTGTGCCAGAAAAAATCGATGCTTTGCGTGAACTGATATTGCAAGATCGTCATGTGACATACCGTGAAATTGAGACATGCTTGAACATTAGTTTTTTTTGAAGACATTCAATTTTGTATGAAAATTTGGTCGTCAGAAAGATTTGTTCGCGTTGGATACCGCATAATTTGACAATCGCTCCAAAAAACGGCTCGTGTCGATTGGTGTAAACAAATGTTAAAAATATTCAATCACGGTGCTTTAAAAGACGTTTATAAGATTGTGACAAGTGATGAATCATAGATCTTTGCATATGAACCCAAAACTTGACAATAATCGAGTGTATGGGTCTTTCAAGACGAGCCTAATCCAACAAAAGTTGTTTGCTTACGAAGCACTCCGAAGCAAATAATCGCCTGTTTTTTGGGAATAACTGGCCATGTCACCACTGTTGCATTAAAACAACGTATAATGGTTGAATATGAATGGCACACCACCTTTTTCTTGCCAGAAATATTTGGAAAATTAAGGTAAACCAATTGCAGAAGACGAATTATTCTCCACCACGGCAATACAAACTGTCACACATCAGCTAAATCAAGTAGATTTTTGAGCATTCAAAACATCGAATTGATAAATCATCCGCCATAAAGTCCTGATTTGGTAGCCAATATTTTTTTCTCATTCTCGCATATCAAAAATAAATTGCGAGGTCAACGTTTTTCTACGCCTGAAGAAGCGGTAGATACGTTCAAATCACATGTTTTGGAGGTACCTCAATCGGACTGCAAAAAGTGGTTTGAAAAATGGTTCAAACGCATGCAAAAGCGTATTGTCTTCAAGCAGAATATTTAAAAAAACAATAAAGCCATTTTCGATTGAAAATATTTGTTTTTGCTTGTCTTTCTCAATACTCAAGTAGCAATCCTCGTACAATGTCATATTTTGTATTGTATTCATCCTTTCTATCTATTGAAGCAAACAATGCATCATTTTATTGGATCTAGTTTATCAAAATCCACATTGCTGACACAGCAATAACATCTCGATATTGCTATAATTTCCATCGTGCACGAAACATCGTCTGTCAATATAGTTACAAGTCACTGCGTACAATGCACGAAAGACGTTTTCTAAATAGCTTTACCCTGAAAGGTTATGCCGAAAACATTTATTCAAAAGTTATTTATTGAAACATTTTTTAGAATCTTAGAAGCATTATTTGTATTTTTTAAGTATGATCAAATGTTTGTAGACACGACTGGATTTCACTCCCTAGGGAGTTATTTATTTATTTATTTTATTTAATTGTTGCATATTTATTACAGCAATTTACATTTAAATATTGATTCAATTGGTTAATTAATTAGTAAAAATATACAAACATATTTTTTGTCTTTCCTCATAAGTCATCTAAACTGCCTGTTCTAAGGCAGTAAAAAATGTATTTATTCAAGTCATTTTTGTCATAAATATCATTTACCTTAATAAAACATTTTTATCCATTTTGATCATTTGATTAGAGAAGTTTAATTAAATTTAATGCAGCAGAGAGTTAACATTTTTCAGAAGGAAATATGAAAGTATAGGCATTTACAGGGCTTATGACTTGTCATTGGATTGTTTAAGTAGCTACTTTACACATTGTGTAACATTTAATATTTTACCTATGTTTAAACATCCACATTTGCTCAATTCTTCCATCTTTTGGCTTTTGTGTAAATATATTTTTTTTTAAATAGTGTTGCGTAAACAAAAAAGATTTTAATAAAAGTGTTATAACCCGTTCATTCAAGCTAAAAAAAAGTGGTTTTTGCAATGTGGGGATTTTAAAGGGGATTGCAATTCCTCTTAAATGAATCCTCAAGGAGAGGGGGTTCTCCAGGAATCGTTTTCGGAACCTTCCGTGCGTAAATTAAGCGTCTCAGCCACTACACTGTGAAGGCCGCCAGTCATATACTGGTTAAAATTGGTTAAAGCCAATCCATACTAATTTATAAATGCGATACTGTGTTTGTTTGTGTTTCCTTCACGACTCAACGGAGTGACCAACTGGCATAACTTTTTGTAAAGGGATATCTGGAGAGGTGAGAAGTAAGATAGGACATAATTTTTTTCAATGAAAAGTTCAATGAAAAATATAAAATGCATTAACCATGGGCAACGTTATTTAAAAATAAGAAGTCGGTAAAGTTGGATGTCAAAATAAATAAATTTGAAATTAGTTATTGAATTTTTACACAATAAATATGTAATTTTAATTTTTAGATAATATCTGTATTTAAAACATGTCATCTTGTGTGTTTAGTACCGTATTGTAAATAATTGGTTTTTATGTAAAATTGAAAAAATCTTATTATTCGTACACAAACTAGACGACCGCTTTAGGATTTTGACCACGTGACATTATTTAAACCACCTTTAAAAAAAATACCGTTCTAAATTCAGCAATCACCAATAAACAAAGCAACTTAATATGAAAGTGTTTTATGGATAGAAAACACTTGTACGGTACTAGTGTATTTACTTTGGCTCTTTTGATGTATGCAACCCTTCGGAAAACGTTGTTGAACTGTGAGTGAATAGGGGGTGGTGGCATAGTGTATGGGAAAATCAATTCCTCAAGGTATTTTTGATCCAATTTCAAGCAAGTATTCCTCGGAGAATATGGTTTGATTGTGAAGTTCATTCGGCTTTCATTGGATGTTTTCGAATAAGCTGACATTTATCGAGACCAATGACGTAAGTAACTTAGTGAACTTACCTACATGATGGAAAATATCTTTATTGTTCAATTTAATATTCAGAGTATGTAAATCGCCGTATACAAATAGAAAATAAAACTGTTTTATAGGATCACGTATTATAAAGCTTTTAAATATTACGTTAAAAACTTCACTTTTGTTTTTTTTTGTGAATATTGCATTTGGGTTTCTTAATTTACAACAATTATCGCTAAAATTTCATAAAATTTTAAAACAGAAAAAACAACAGTTTAAAACTTTCAACTCGATAACATAACATTCGCTTCGAACGCTTTTTCAGAAAGACAAAAAACATATATTCTTTTTCAGAACTGTTTTATTTCTTCTATCTAGAAGGCTAATGCAATAGATTTGCTTACAAAATAAAATATTAAACAATAATATTGTTAAAGGATGCAGTTATATTTTTTACACAGAAGGTAAAGGATTTAAAGTAAATAAACAATTGATTAAAAAGAAAAAAAGATTCCTTAAACAAACAGTAAAAATCATTTAGTATTTTTTTAAATTTTTATTTCATGTCATTATTTCATTTAAAAAAACTTTTGTGTTAATTACAATATTTGAGTTTGTCCAAATGTTCGTAGACAAAAGACTGGATTTTACCCCCTCAATAAGATTAATAAATTACAACAGAAATGGAGAATACCTTAAATAAAGGAATATGAAAGTCTAGACATTTACAGGGGTTATGACCTGGCCTTGATCCTGGGGCTAGTTTCAACCAACTCGTCCAAGAAGAAGTTTAAAAATTAAAAAAATGTTTTCAGGCAATTGTTTTCAATTATTCAGTCAGATGAATCTCTTCACGATAATAAAGGTTTCAGCTCTTTAACTTCACTAAAATCAACAAATAGAAGAATTGAAGAAATTTGAATGTTCAAACATAGGCAAAATGGTGAATGTTACACAGTTTGTAAACTGGCTACTTAAACCAGCCAATGACAGGTCATAAGCCCTGTAAATACCTAGACTTCCATATCCATTATTTAAGGTATTCTCCATCCCTGTTGTAATTAGTTGATCTTTGTGTGTTAAACGTTTTTAGGTGAGTTGTTCAGTATTCTTTGGTTCATCTTTGAATTTTTATGTAGTAACCGTTATAATATTATGAAATGAGTCCTTGTTTTTCAACTGTTTTTCAAACAACATAAAACATTTTCATAATCTAATCAGTGCATGTTTGTCCTAATCAATGCATGTGCTTATAAAAATGCATTTCGGGTTAGTTTTATGTTTTTGTGCAACTACTATAATGAAGGTGTATAGTAGGTTTTGCATATTGGTGTCCTGACAAAGAGACGGGTACGTATCGAAAACCGTTAGACATAGAAAAGTCAGTAAGTGGTTATATACAAATATTGAATAACATTTAGCATTGTTTTTATTTTTATTTCATTTTTAGATCATTGTTTTTAAGTCGAGATTGGCTTAGTCATGTTTTAAATCTTTGTATGTGGTAGTGTTGTGATCTTCTGGTGTCGTGGTTGTGTATGTCAGTTAATCTTGTCGGAAAGGTGACATATGTCTTTGATGTGTCTGTTTGGTCAGCTCCGTAAGGAAAAAAGGCACTACTTTGGAATAATTGAACGTAGTTTTGTAAAAAGCAGCCAGCCATAGAAAAGTAAAACTGAGTTAATAGCACTTATGTTAAAAGAATTCATATTTGAATATACACAAAAGTTGAAATGTTATATACTTTGACGAATAATAAATTATGCATAGATTTTTTTTCATACAAAAAAAACATGTATTTGTTTAGATGATTTTTTTAATCTGGCTGACCACACAATCTAAGATGTGTATTTTGCAAACAATAGCCAGCCCTAGAAAAACTCTACTGGATATTTACTCTACTTTGTCATTATTTATTGAATATTTTTAAAATATAATAACACGGTTTTTCAGGGAAACTTCAGAGAAAAATTCCTCACGGAAAGCTTTTAAAAAATCTTTACAAAATGTTTCCAAAAAGTAATTCAAAATAAAAATTAATAAATAAATATAATCTCAAAATGGAGTAAATCTTCAACTTCTCGGACTAGCATCCCTTCCGCAAACTCCTTCCCCTCCTCAACAAAAAAATGATATAAAAACATATTTGACCAACGAAGTGATACGCACCAGACGCGGAAAAGTGAAGCGGCTGGGTAGGAGACGGGTAGGGATTTGTGGAAGGATTGTTTGTCCGAGAAATTAAGGATTTACTAAATTTTGAGATTATAAACAATTTTTTTTTTTAAAGCGACTTTTTGGAAAAACTTTAGTGAGATTTTTTTTAAGCTTACCATGAAGAATGTTCTTCTAAAGTTTCGCGGTCTGGTCCTTAGAAACCGTGTATTAGAGTACATAACTGTAAAGACTCTTTTATTCATTAGTTATAATAACTTCAATAATTTAACTTTGTTTTAAAGCAGTGATTCCAAAGTGGTCTATATCGACCCCCAGGGGTCTGTGATAACCTGCAAGGGGTCTGCGTCAACGAAAAAAAAATTTGAGGGTCTAAGAAATGAAAATGGGGGTCCACGATAGTAGATCTTAACATACACTGATAGTATCTATTTACTTACATTATACTATCTTATAATATAAAGACATGTACATTATTTATAAAAGTACCTATGAAGTAAAAAAAATATTATATACGTTTATAAAATTGTGTAAGTTGAGGATGTAGGCAATATTTCGAGGAAATTTTTAATTTCCTTTCCATCATCATACCTAGTGGAAAGGGGGTTTAGCGCTGTTACCAATCTCCTAACGAAAAAAAGAAACAGACTGGACATCATTGGCCGAGGAGATTTAAGACTAACCCTGACAAAATTAACGCTAAATGTTGATAATTTTTTATTAAAGCATCAGGTTCATCCTTCCCACCAAAAACATTTACTTATTTCTTGGTTTATTTAATGTTTATTTTATGTTACGTTTATTTTATATAACAGATACAAAATTTTATTTTGAGTAGTTTTAATTTAAATTCAATTAATAAATGTATGAAACTTGACATTTGTTTTAACTTTAAGTTTTTAACACTAAACTTCACTACAGTCATAAATTTATGAAAAATCAATATCAGGTAAGTAGGGGGTCTACCAAAAACCGAAAAACATGGCAAGGGGTCTACGACACAAAAAAGTTTGGGAACCTCTGCTTTAAAGGAATGCGGATAATTTTTTTAAGTCTGGCTGACCACACAATCTAAAATTTGCATAAACTAATATGATTTTATTAAATTGGATTACATTTTTTTTCAAGAGAGTTCTACTTTTGAAGGCATTAATCTTCCCATCAACATCTGCACCGTTTTTTAGAGTGCTGTGAGTGTTTTCTGCGAATTGCGAAATGCAATTTTTGTGATCAACAATAATTATTTAAGAAGGCAATTATTACACTATTTAGCATTAAAGTAGCCTGGCTGCTTTTGGCAGAACATACAATCGACCCAACTATTCACCCGATAATACTATTATTTTTTTTTCAAAATTATGGACAAGCTGCTTTGTGCATAATTACGTTTAATTGTCGCAACTATGAAAAATTATTTCATTAAAAAAAAAAAATTGTTTCATCGATGCCAAAAATATGTATCAACGTGTCAGTAGAATCGGCTTCCTAATACCTAACAAATTAAGTATACCGTCTCGATAAATACCGATTAAGATAGTGTTTGTTATCGTCCCCTTATACTAGATGTAAGCGTATTGTTAAAATAAATTTCAATGAGCTTAATTTGTTGACAATATGTTTTATATTGACGGCCAAAGAGCCTGCAGTCTAGACGTTATATTAGAAAAAAAAAACTATATTAATTACATTTCGTCAAACAAAAGAGTACAGTGTTTTACGTCTGAATTATTTCAATTGGAAAAAGAACCCGAAAACATTATTTTTAATTCGTTTTTAGAATCTTTGCACTGTTTCGTTAGTCATTTGACAAAAAACTCATTAAAAATGTTTTTTTTTTTCGATTTGTATCTTACCTAATTGATTTATTTTGTAACTGCTTTAAAAACACTTAAAATATATTTTATGTTTGTAAATTTAAAAAATTAAGATCAAAATAATTTAATGCGTAAAATATCTGCTCCAGAAACGTATTTGTTATATTTTATTTTTTTTTGTTTTAAATGATATAAATGATATAAAGTACACAGAGAGAATTAAAATAGATGCACTGTTTAAACTTTTTTAAATATTGTGAATTTTCCCCTGTTTATCGGGTTTTCTATGTTTACATGTAAAAGAAGAAAAAATATATGATAATGTCTCTGCACTAGTCACTCCAGCGAGGGTAGATAATTTTTATTATAATAATAAAAAAACGTATATAATTTTATTCCACTCTTATTTATTCATTTTTACCAGTGAACGGATTTTATCTTGACCAACATCGTCAAACTGGTGGGTTACTAAACAAATTTATATTTTATAAACAAGTGCAAGCAGGGATTGTAAATCCTGATGTTTTATAATTATTGAAATAAAAGAGATTTAATTAAATGTAAGGTTATAACAATTGTATGAATTAAAAAAACTGGTGTAAATATTATAACTTTTTGAAGTTTTATTATAAAAATGTATTCGGATTTTATGTATTTAAATTTTAATAAAACTATTACAGGGGCCGCTGGTTGGTAGTTCCATCGACAGTTATGTCCCTAGACCCGAGGTAATTAAGTGATTCTCTGAAAACAAAATTACCGGCAGTTAATTCTTATCGATTAGTTTCATTGTTTGTATTTTAATGGATTCAATAATGTGGAATGAACGTGTGTTACCTGAAACATCAGCGTGATCTAAAATGGGTTCAACATAGTAGTTACACAGATGTACGAATCCAGCGTGCTAATCGTACACATGCTGTTTTAAGCTAACACCAACTTTCAACTTGCAATTTTTAATTGATGAATTTGCATGTTCGTGTGATTAATGAACTGAAATAGAGAGGGATACGTCTCGAAACCGGTTTGCAAAGAAAAGTCGGCAATTGGTTTTATAATTTCAACAAACATTAATTAAAAACATATGATTATCTAGTAACCGAGCAGAATGCAAAATATGTGAAACAGAACAAAAACCCTCGACGAGTCTTTTTTACTCGATTACAACTTTTCATAAAAAAATCTGAAAAAGGAAGCGAGTTGAAATTAGTTTGCCTCGTGGTAACTGGATAGAGCTTATGCCCACTATACCTGATGTACCAGGTTCGATTTCTGCTAGGTTTACATGAAATATGACGCTAAGTTTCTTTTCAAGTATGGATTGTCACAATAACATACCATTTAGTTCACAAAATCAATAAATCTTTCTAAAGCCATTCATGATCGCACGGCAGGTGTAAACAGCACGCGACAAAAAATAATGCCGTTCTAAATTTTAAAAAGCATTAAAAATAATGAGGAACCGTTATTTTTGACGGATTATTTTTTCGCGTGCGACATTTTTTTATTTTGCATGTCATGCATTTTAGTTTTTCAGCCACCTACTGAGGTTCAAGACTAGTAAATTACAAGAACAAAACCATTAATTAACAACTTATTTACCATGTCGTGCAAAATAGGTGTCATTTAAAATGGTTGTTTCTTTTCTTTATAATTATGTTCACATGGAAAAAAATGTGAAGTGTCCTCGGCATAAAAAATAAATGCCCATGTTTCAGTTTTTGCTTTAATAACTTTCCTGTTTCATTCATTGTCAATCTAAATATAACAGGAACTAATTTTACTTTAAACATGATATTTACATTATTACTAATTATTCGAGTTCAATTAACAATGTTTTAAGTGTGTCCAAATATTTGTAGACAGTTAATTTGTTTTTCCTATCTGTTGCAAAAAATTCAGATCCATTTAAGTTAAGCCTAAATTTCAAGAGGCAAAATCTGTTGATCAAAAACTAATTATATTTTAGTAACACAAAACTTTTGAATATATTTCTTATCAGAAGTACCTTAAGTAAATTATTTTATCAATTTAACACGTAGATACTGTATTTTTTTCATGGCTCGATTTTGAAATATTGGCTTTTTAAAATAAAAAAATGTACAATTGACTTATTTTTAATCAGACTACAGCCCTTATAACTCCCTTAATTCCCTTTTTTGTAAATTTTGTGGGAAAGTTGCAAGGCGTCTTTCATAAATCCCCATAAGTAATGTATAAAAATTCATTCTTAAAGTGACGCTTCGATGTCCTTCAACTTTCCTATTTTAGACATGGTTTCAATTAATGAAGGTGCTGGAGATTAGATATATTTTTAAAAAGAGTCATTCTGGCGATATGGTTACAAGAAGAGATTCCAGCAGAATGCTCATACGAGAATTCCCCATAATTTTTATTTATTAATACCAAAAGCACGTACGACTTTTGCTCAGAGAAATTTCTCTTTTCGCCCAAAGAGTATTCAAGGTCTTAGATAAACATATTAAGTTCTCCAAAACGAAAGCCAATTTTAGAAGAAGTGAAAATTTGGATTTTTTCTAAGGGAAGAAACCATTGCATGAAACTGCTGCAATACATTTCATAAATTTATATATAGTACTATAAAGCGAGTTGTCCAGGTGTTTATCAATATTTATTAACATAAAATAATTTTTATTTCTGATATTTTTTAAAAATAATTTATTTTATTTATTTAAACGCTTTGTGGGCTTTTACATGTTTTACATATATTTATAGATGAATAATAGACATATATTTTACACAAAAATAGCAAAAAGTTGAAATGAAGTCATGGAAATATGAAAATAAAAAAATATAAAAACTAATGTTACATAGAGTACATACATACATATATTCCAGTAGAGGGAACAAAAATTCATTTTTTTCCATCGGTTATATTAAAAAATTCTTAAAATTAAGAGAATGTAGAAAAATAATAATTAAGAATACAGATAAAAGTTAATAAAAGGTGTACAATAAACATTAAAATATTTAAGTTTTTAAATTTGGAGATAATAAATTGATACACTGCCTTTTAAAATTCAAAAGTGTTGTATCAAATATATCTATATCATTTGCGTATTCATTTGCAAACACATAAATTCTCCTTCTAGGTGAGGCGAGTGTGCACTGTAGTTAATTGTAGATACATTTATATAGAAGAGTTTATTAAATCGAGTAATCCGACCGGGCACTCGCAAGTCAATTAGTTTTAACAGTTTGGAACAGTCAAATATAGAATTTAATATTTTCAATAAAAATAACAAATCATTTAATTTTCTTCTCGTTTCTAAAGTGTTGAAATTTAAATATTTATTTAAGTATGTGTAATTAATATATCCAACTGGAATACCTTATTTAAAATTAACGAAACGTAAAAAAATATATTGAATTATTTCGATATTATTTATATGCACTTTAAAATATAGTGACCAAATAACCAAGTTGTATTCAAGTACTAAAGCAACATATAAAATTTTCATAACATAGACCGAGTCAAAGTCTCTAATCGTTCGAAACAGAAATTTGAGAGTTTTCATGCTTTTATTGGTTATGCTCTGTATATGTTTAATAAAGTTTAATTTTTCATCAAATATAATAACATGCATGCTTCCACTTTCTAAATACATTATATCCAAAGTCAACACAAGGCTTTTGGCCTAATAGAGTTAGGGATACGTTAAAAATGTTTTTTGTAACATGTATCTTTATATAAATAAATTTAAAAAAATGGTATAAATATACTCCGAAACATTGTTGAAAAATAAAACAGTCTAATCAAATTGAAAGCATTTAATGCCTGAATTTCAAGTGGTATCAAAGACAGAAGGTCGTTTCCAATGTCTGTCACTGATTCTCATTTACAATTGAAACGGTCTAGGAAATAGGAAGGCAATGGTTCGCCAGCCGTTTGATGCATGGTCAAAAATTTGACCCCTTTTCTAGGGGCCCAGTACGCTTGGCTTGACTTGATAAACGTCTATTGCGCCCCATTAAATTACTCGGAAAAGTCGGGATCTTGTTAGGGACGGGGCGATGTCGAACTATTTTGGATTCATGTATGGACGAGGTGCTCAAGCGGAACGGGATATATTCGGGAAGGGAGTTACTTAACTCTACTTGAACACACACACAAAATATTACAAAAGCACTACCTTTTACCTGATATATTTATTTTGCTATTTGAACAAAATACATTGCACCTGCGCAATAATGATGGCCAACGTCTAAAATTGACGGATTCGACTTAATTATGCAGAAATATTCCTGACTATAGTTACCCCCACATGCTTAATACTCGAGTACTCGCGCGGACTACTATAGTCATCCAGGGTGACACTTTTGTCGATAGTTTTTTACCTGTACGCATTTGCGAGTCGAGCGTTCGTATATTATTTAAAGACAAATGAACGTAGTTTTGAAGAAAGCAGCCAATCAAATGATATATTTGTGTTAACGGGTGCAGAAAAGTCAATCCTATGTTCTGCTCAAAACAGTCCGACCGCTTTCATTAGGATAGTAAGTGTACGATAGTAATAAATAATGTAAGAATAAAAATAGATGTTAATATTATATTGTAAATAAATATTTGATTACGTTTATCATAGAAATAAAAAAAAACAATTAAAAAAAAAAAGAATTTAACAATCACCTTTGAAAATAATTGTGTCGATCACAAAAACAGTAATATTATATTGTAAATAAATATTTGATTACGTTTATCATAGAAATAAAAAAAAACAATTAAAAAAAAAAAGAATTTAACAATCACCTTTGAAAATAATTGTGTCGATCACAAAAACAGTATTTCTCTATTTGCAGAAAACACCCACTAACCTAGAAAAATCTTACGATACTTAGAAAATCATTAAACTGGTCAAATGCATAATTGGATTCTTGTTTGTTATATGCAAAAAAACAATGTATTCATAGTTAATTATTTGTCAAAATCAAAAACTTTCCAATTGTGAGTGTGAGCGTACGACTTTAAAATGTGGTTTTCAGTCGTAAGGACTACCATAGTAGTTCACGCGAGCATTGAAATGTGGGTATGTTTGGGTCATTTGGCTGTAATTTGTACTTAATGTTTCGAAACATATGATTTCTAGGATTAATTTGTGTAATTTTAGTTATACTATTGCTTGATCTCTCTTAAATTTAAAAATACTATCTTTAAACCATGTTCATAAAATATTTAAGGTTTTGTTTAATTTTTCTCCATGTTTAAACTTTATGTTTTGTTTTTAATCTTCAGACAAAGTTTATTTTATGGTAAGTATATTAATAGAGCAGCAAAAAATCTTGTACTCTTTTGGCATACTATAATAGGCCACGCGAGCATTGATGTAAAAAATTAAGCGTGGATACTCTAGTCTTGATGGCATGATTCTTAAAAATATTTGTATCTCCCTACAAGCTAAAATGACAAAATTCTACTACATTTTTTTATTAAAATTAAAAAAAATAGTCACACAATGATAATCAGCCGATTTTTATTTTAAAAAAAAAACTAGTTTGCACAAGTGCGAGACATTTAAACTGTGCCTTTGTTTTTGAAAAAGATTGTTAGTTATATTATTTACCGGGACGATATATATGTACAAAATAAATTAATAGTTTATTATGGGTGGTAGCAAAAGGCATTTAAAAATTATCAGAGTTATGTTCCGCCATCTTCGGATATAAATATTGATAAAAATCAGAACTTTGAGTTCTCACTAGAGTAATTCTCATTCAGTGCCGTCCACATCGCGGGGATGGGCAACTTTCACTTCAGTAGACCAGAATGTTTAGGTGGTTGAGTTTGGATAACGACAAAAGTATAACGTGATCCTTTGCCCGGGGCTACGGGTGAAGACCCCAGTGGCTGTGATGGCGGAGATTATGTGCATAAGTACGGCAAAACAAGCGAAAAAGGCACATATCTTCTCTAAGGCTACCTGGGCATATTTCATATGGGCTGTTGGGAGACAGCAGCGTCGGGCAGGCCGCTGTGTTGAAGATAGCAGGGGAGGAACAATAGTCAACTGTAGCATTGTTAGCTCTAGTTAGTAAGAAAGTTTACTGTCTTGGCATCAAGTGGCAATCTGCCGTAAAAAAATAAACCTAACAACAAGTCTCCTAGTCCGGCGAGTAGATTGAGGACTAGGAGGGTTAACCTCAAGTAAATGGAACATACAGCTAGTAAATAGAACTTTTATTCAATAAATATCAAAATCGTAAGAAGATGGTAATTTTCTTAATCTGTTTGGTAGTTCAAATGATTTGTTCTCTGATGATGATTGAAATAAAAAATATATTTCTTCTTGCGTGACCTTGCAGTGGCTTGGGAAAGAGTATTGTTGGAGCTTTTAGGAATTGCCATATAATTTAGGCTTTTCGGCAAAGTAAAGTGACGAAGGAATTTACCCGTCAAGCCCTTATCATTTCGGAGGCACTGCAATAACTATAAGATCCATAAAATTGCTAATAAAATATATTGTTTTATTTATACATACACTTGTATTTATCGTACCACACGATATTTCTAAGGCATCCAGATGTTTTGCTAAATAAGATGCCTCCTTGATCTGGTCTGCCTTCTATGCAGGCTGCATAAATCATATCAAATCGGTGCAACATATTCTGCTAAGAAAAGTGGCATAGATGATTGGCCTCGAGAGGGGAGACTACACTTACTACACTTACGGAGAAATGTAGTCGATGTCAAAAATCTCAAGTCTACAAAAACGTAAAAATAATATTGACTCCATATTTATGTTCAATTTACTAAATCGCTTCATTTATGTACCATCGTTACTGGAACAAGTGGCATTCAAAGTTCCGATCCTCCGGTTGCGCAATAATAATGTGCTGTTACTTGATAAGCACAGTAAAAACTGTGTCTTGCATGCACCAATGTAACGATTGTGTCGCGTTGTAAACTCAAGACATGAACTGGATTTTTTCTGGTGTAAGTCTTTCTAGATTAAAACAATCACTAAGATAGACCAGGTCTTGTCTTAAGGTAATAATTTATTTTTTTTGTCCTAGCTTTAATTTTTTTTATTTGCGTTTTATCAAAGGGGAACTCTTTGATAAAACGTATGAAATATAAGGATTTGTGTTTGCCTTTTTTTTAATACACTAAGTCCGTTTATAAATATATAAATATGTTCTAATCATCAGGAATTGCCACTGCCACAATGGTTGCATCGAATACGTAACCTGTTATGTAAACGACCTTATCTCCCTTGGTTTTAGATTGACCACTTTCTTCATTCATAAAAGCGTTTTTATATATTTATTTTGATTGTGTCAGAAAAGGTTTTCGGCTTGTATATTGCTGTGTTATATTTAGTTATAAAGGTGCTTAACGTATGTTTTATACTTTGTAAAACATGATCTATTAATAAAATATGTATAAATGGAAATGGCGAGTTTGTCTCTGATTGTTAAAATAAATCTTATTGAATTTATATTGGATATTTACTTTTGTACGTCTTTGTGTATTTTAAGACATTCCGAAATAGACACAATTATCTCCCATCCATTATCAAATTACTTTTTTGAAGTAATGATAAAACTACACATGAGATAACTTTATAAAGTTTCTAGAATGCGTCTGAAAATCGGATCATCCATTTTTCCGAACGACAGCCGTTCAGGAAACGACCTTTTATCCCAATAAATTGCGCGCTCGTTTGAACTCTCCTAGAAAGTAATTATATTCGGATTTCTCCTTAAATTCTGCTTGAATCTGAACATTCTAACGTTATAAAATCAAATATTCCAATAGAAATGCAAATCCTGTTTAAGAAGGGAATATTAGAGTATGTATATTATTTAAACCTGGTTCTTACTTTATATATTATCATAATTTTACAGTACTTCGACATCATATGGTAAAAATGCAGTCATCAATAGACTTCACACTCTAGGCAATGAGTACCAGGACGTTGGTGACTCATTTCACATTAAATTTAGTACATATAGAACGGCTCTTCTCCTGTATTTCATTGGTAATAGTTCTAGATAACTACATATTGGTTACTATTGTTAAAACTTTTTTATTAGTGTTTTTTTTCTTTTTTCATTTCGTTTCTTGAATTAATTTATAAGTACAAAATATTTCTTTTCGTCATTTTTTTTTTACATCATTATATATTTTTATACATAAATATATACTATTTACCTGATTATTAGTTTGAAATAATAATACATATATTTTATTTATACATTGATGTTTTTCAACATTGTTTTCATAGTTTTTTTAACTGTTTCAAAGTATTTCTAATACCAAATTACCTTTTTTATCGATAATTCTATAACTGGTAATATTTTTATTTTTTTTATGGTTTATCTTTTTTGGACTTTCTTAATCTATAAATTAATAATATTGTTCTAAATGCTCTGTATTACTTATAATTATGCTTTCAGGAATGTATATTTATTTGTATTTGTAACTAATATGTAAAAGGCACTAAGTGCCGTTTATTTCAATAAAACAAAAAAATATTTTTTTTTTGCTTTACATGGCATTCGTTGAAAACATCGTTAAATATGTACATTATGGAATATTTATTAAGCAAAAATAGAAATAACAGCATTGTAATACGTCACCCTGCATTATGAATTGCAGTATCTTCTCCAAAAGTTGCACGGCTGTTTTTCAAATAAATGCTGCGTTTTCCGATCATATGCTACATGAAGGTTAGGTGATCAGTCCAGCGCTTTAAATGCCAGTCCAGGAACTATAAAATATTGCAGTTTAAACAACCCTTAAAATCAATGTTATACTCTGCCAGGAATCTAACCCAAGACCTCAAAAATGGTAGGCAAACGCGCCAACCACTACATAACGATAAATTTATGAGTATCTCCAAACAGACCTTAATCAAGATTTTACAGAAACATTCATCCAGAATTCTGGTTACGTTTTAAACCGAACTGTATGTCATCCGCCTAGGCACAGAAAAAAAATCTATAAGATGATAACCTCTACCACAACATGGACTATCTCTTTGTTTTTGTAACGAAAGAACTCTTTGAATACCCATTCACTGCTCTATTTTTTTCCCTCCCCTTTTACAGTAGTAGCTGCTCAATTGTGAAATTATTGATACACTAATGTCAGAGGCGCCCTTTCCTTATTTACATTTAAATAAAGACTGAATTGTCTTTTTGAGTTGTTCTTACTCTTTCCTATTTTTTTTCCTTCTCCCTTTCTCTCTTCATAGTGTACTGTAGATTTTTAGTTTATTTTGGTTTCAAATTTTAAAGAAAATAAATTCTGTATTTATACCAAATATATGTCTACACACTTTATTATTTTCTCAATATGAATGGTTTGGGTGGGGAAGAAGAAATTGTCTTAAGACAATATGTCCGCTTCTATATGTATCCATTTAAATGTTTACATATTAGTATTAAATAAATGAAAAATACGTTCTATATAATAATATATAACGTATAGTAAAAAAAAAACGCTTTGTGTCACTCATCCCTCAAAACATTTATTATATTATAATAATTTTAGCCCATTTCCTTTAGCACAGTCGGGAAATTTATCTCCCATACATAAAATATTCAATTGTGATTCATTAATTCAACCATGTATCATTGCTGACTGAAATGAGCGTTTTGCATCTACACATTAGCATTTTTATTCACTTTAAGATTTAAGTAGAGTCATTCCTTTTAAAGTTGGAAAATATGTTACCCGGAG
The DNA here is from genome assembly GCF_059751315.1 of Micrasema longulum. Taxonomy (NCBI): domain Eukaryota; kingdom Metazoa; phylum Arthropoda; class Insecta; order Trichoptera; family Brachycentridae; genus Micrasema; species Micrasema longulum. Next base: position 380,308 of record NW_028277780.1, read on the forward strand.
AAAGTATCCGGATAGCAGAAGAGAGAAAAGAAAAGGAGGAATGAGAAATAACTCCTCGTATACATGTGAGACTCGAACTTCCTTAAACCAAAGTCGAAATGGATGGAAAATTTTCTCATTTTTATCTTCTTTTATTGTTAACTAGAGATGTGCAAAGCCGATGTTAATATGTCTGTACAATACATATAATCGTTCTAGAGTGTTTAAAAAAAATTACAAACTTAGTATCTGAACTGTTAAAAATTCATGATAATTAGAAACGCAAAATTTATAATTTGTGAATTAAAAAAATTACTATGAAAAAATTTTATTACCAGTTGCTGTCCCTAGTAAAAAGTGAAGTCCCCTTAAATTACAAAATTTCCAATAAGAGGAAACACGGTCTGACTTTTCTCCATACAAATCCATTTATTATGGATCCTTGGATTAGGGCACTAGGATAAAGGTTTTTTTTTCCCATTATAGTATAGATGTTTGACTATGAAGACGACCATCCAAAAACCCTAAAGAGTACCTAGTTTTAGAGGTCTTCTTTGAAAGTAAGGTATAAAAATGTGATAAATAACTTAGAAAACCGTAATAGATGATGACACAGAAAACGTCATTGCATTACTTTTTCTTAAATAAAACATAAATTGAATCGATTCGATTTTAAGAACCGAAAATTAAAAATCCAGACCCCGATTTAGTATATTTTAGCTAAACGTGATCAGTCCAACCTGCAGTTGCCTGTTTTGCATAGTATAGGGAGACATTTGGGAGGGAGAGATAGAAAAACGATGTTCAAATACCTATTTATCAATCTGCTTTTCCACCACATATCTTCTAAAGATTGCAACCAAAATGTTATCACAAATGTTATCAATGTGAGTGAGCACTGTCAGATTCTTTGTAAATGAAAATTTCCAAAAATGTCCGCGTCGTGGTGTTAAGCGCTGATCGTTTTCTCATAGAACATGGCATCTTAAAATACAAAACATTTTGACAAACATAAATATATATTGAAATTATCCGGTTAGACAATACGAATGTACAAAAGTTAAATCAATTACCATTTAATGAATAAATTAAAGTCAACGTATGTATAATACTAATGCGGTAATTCTAAAAGTTCTGATCATCCTATATCTCATAAACACCCCGTGTTTCATTCTATGATACATTGATTAATTAATACATCCCTTATCAAAATACAAATACAACAAATAACGTAACATATTAAAACAAATTGCTTTCCGAAATAGCTATAATATTTAACTGAGAGATTCTATTTCGAATTTCAAAAATCAAACAAAAATCACAGATAAGTACTAATTAACACTCGTGTCTTGTAATTAATAAATCGGAATTCTATGATTTTTAAATGTTAATAATATGTTAGTTTTTCATATTTCTCATTCCTTTCCAACCAATATTAAACTCGGGTTAAAGATACAGTGATAAAATTAAACAACCAGGAATTTATTATTGAAAGTGAAATTCATACCCTAATTTTTACATTGGCAAAACAAGTAAAAAAATTCACGGTTAGAACAAGGGAACATAGTCGTAAGGTGTTTAAGTAATATTTTTTTTCGGAAATATCTAATGACGTTATTGAACATAATCGTACCTTCGACAGTAATAATATGTTAAATGAATTACATATTTGCAAAAGAGGCCTTAATAAATAATTATAATGAAAAAATAGAAACTCAGAAAGCCGTTAATAATAAGCTCTCCATAAAAATTACCTAATTAAAGATTTAAATGACAGTCTTGAGGTAAAAATGTTTAACTTAAAAATGAATCCATTCCTATACCTTCTATGAACCCTCGTGTATATTCTGAGATATGGTAGCCTGGAAACAAAAAAATACCTTGTTAGATGCTTAATAAAATATAACTAAAGCGGGATCTAGTTTCATTTCTTTTTTTTAATTATCATTCGTTGGAGTCCGTACCAAAACTCCAAAGGCCTGCTTTTATTAAGTCACTATTTTTGGTAACATAATTGATTAAAAAATCTACATTTATGATCTCGTCTCAAAAAACACAATACAGTCCGTAAAACGAAATAATTTTATTGCAATCGAAAACGCAACATTATAAATATTTTGTTTGACTAGAGATATTTTTATTATGACAGGTGTTTTAAAGTTTACAGAAAGTTTGAAAATGAGTATAACTCTATTCTTCATGAAAATACTTTTCCATTCTTCCGCTTTCTTCTCACAGTTCTGTCTTTATATATCTTCGCTGAAAGGTTTCATAGAAAATACAGCTTGAAAAATAATGGGGTATCTTTTTCCAGGACTGGAGACAAAGAAAGACCCATAAACTTCTTATGTTAAAAAAGTTTACAACCTGATCTAATTTTATATAAGAAAGTAACAAAGATTTTAAAATAAAGACATTTTAAACATGATAAAATTAATTATTGATGGCTTGAGTTTAAGGATAACGTGAACATTATAAGTAAGTAAAATCTTTTTTTTGTATCACTTATAGACCATAAGGTATAGTTACTAACAAAAAATACATTACATTGTTTTTTCGCAAAGATGATAAAAAAAAACGAAACTAGAAATGTTGAAAAAATAACGATCTCGAAACAAAATCAAGGCCCGTATTCGAATGGGAAGTTATAAAGCCTTGCCTTCAATTTCCTTTAAACTAAAATTAAGTTATATCAATAAAAAAAAACTGTGCATACATTTTTTTTAAACAATTAAAGGTTACTGAAAAAGTAGCTTTATATTTTCACACATTTTCGTACATAAAATCCGATTATACTTTATGGATGAATATCTATAAATCGAATATGATGGGTTTTGAAAGAATTAAAAGTATAACAAATTACAAAAGGGATAGAGAATACCTTAAATAAGGGAATATGGAAGTCTAGGCATTTACAGGGCTTATGACCTGTCATTGGCTGGTTTAAGTGGCCACTTACACACTGTGTAACATTCACCGTTTTGCCTATGTTTGAACCTCCATATTTCCTCAATTCTTCCATTTGTTGATTTTACTGAAGTTAAAGAGCTGAAATCTTTATTGTTGTGAAGAGATTCTTCTGACTGAATTATTTCACATGCTACGCAACGGCAACGCCTGAAAACGTTTGTCTGCGAACATTTGGACAAACTCAAATATTGTAATTAAAAGTATGGCTTAATGTGAGATCACTATAAAATCAACTGAAACAGGAAGAAAAATTTGTGCATCCGAGAAGTTTGTTCACTAGAGATAGAACGACAAAGAAAGATATCGAAAGAAAGGTGGGTGCCGGGAACAGAGTGTAGCTAAACTAACCGACAAACTCAGATATTTATCTTAGGTTTTCCAAAGACTGAAAAACATTTTAAGCAAAGAAAAATTAAAAATGTTATATTACGTTTTAATTCAATCTTCAGTCACATATGGTATAATAAGATGGGAAGGAGCCTTGGAAGTGCATAGTAGCTCAATGTTAATTGCACAGAAAGGTATTATTTAGATCATGTACAAAAAACATAACTTTTCTCCAGTAATGCACTATGCGTAGAGAGTGGACTCCTTAATTTTAGACGATCATATTTATTTTAGTACCTAAAATTGTTTAATTAAATAGGGAATTCTTTTGTTATAATTTAAATCGGATTAGCAGTAGATCCGATAGTGTACTGTCAGTTCTGGGATGCAGAACTAAGTTCGCACAGAGTCACTCCTTACATGTTGGTCCAAGATCTTTTAATCTTCTACCTAAAGAATAACAAAACATTAAATCACTGACACCGTTTTAAGTAGATTTGAGGTCTTGGATTAGCATGGAAGGAATAGATATACACCTTCTTTAAAAAATAAAAAATAAATTATAATGAAATACTGCAAATAAATCATGTCTTTTGTTCTATCAGCAAATGTTAATCTTGTTTTTTCTTTTATTTCTTTCTTCATTGTTATGTCATACCATATTCATATGCTATAAACTTTTAAATCATTAAAAAAGGAATGGCCCACGCTCAGACGCTGAATTCTTTGTGGGCATTCTTTTCTAAATTATGTTAAAGCTTCATTTTAAGAAGTATTTTTTAAAGTGTACTTTGTAATTAAAATCATATGTACGAGTATGTTTGAATGGAAAAGTAAACAAATAAAAAAAAAAATAAAAAATGGTGCAGTTGAATATGCCTTCATAAATAAATGAATGTCGCTAGAGGCAAATTTAGCAGTTCACAATGAAGCCCTGGTACCGACCCTCATGTTAAAAAACAAGGATAACAGTAGGCTGAATACTGTTAAAGTGTTATTTTTCAGGCGAATGTGTGGTAAAACTTTGTATGATAGGTGTACAAATGTCAAAATTTGTACATCATGTAGGCTGAGACATACATTATCGATAAGTTCAAGAAAAGAGAGCAGCGTTGGTTTGGGCAAGTAGATTAAATGGACGGTGAAAGAGCGGTGCAAAAGGATTGACGATGCGAATGTTGATGGATGCAGAAAATGACCAGACGCGGAAGACTGAGAAAGGCAAGGCACGACCAAATCAGTGGAATATTTATGTTTCACTTTATTCTAGGTTAAGAAAAAATAATCCCATTATTTTAGCTTAAAATTTTATCTGTAGAAGAATTATCATGTTCTCTCTTTTTAACTTCCAAACACAATAAAATAAATACTCTCCAGAAGAATGTATTTATTTTGTTTAAGCACTAAAAAATCATAAAATCTTACGTTCTTGCATTTATACTCAAAGCAAAATGCACGTTGCACATAATTTGCCTTGGATAAAGGAAATGTAAGGTATTCCAAATCCGTAGGAATTTCGAGAATGTTCAGAAGTTTATATTTGTATGCATAATACGTTTATTCTAAATATGCATTTATCATATTTTGTACAGCCTATATTTGTAAAAAAAATGTTCAAGCCTGCAAAATAAATTCGGAACAATGAAAACCAACATTTTTTCATTTATTCATATTAAGATACATATTACAAAAAAAATATTTTTAACATTATTAGGCTATAATATCGTTGAACAAGAAGTTATTTAGGTTTTAAAGTTACCAAATATTTTACGAGTTATTTTTCAAATTGGCTTTAATCAAAAAAGATCGATAAAAAAATGTATTTGTGTTTTGTCAGTTTTTACAAAATCAAGACGTGATTTTTTTTATTTGACATGTCAAAGTTGTTTGAGAGTCATGCAATAATACCACTTAAATACACTTCGTTAATTTCCATCATAAACGTTTTTATTAAAATAAAGATTTTTGAGGGCATTTTGAAAAATTACGTGAAATTTTAAAATCTTATGGAATCGGATTTAGTGTCAGTTTATTTATTTTTATTTTTATTTATTATTTACAAACAATATTACATTTTATATATATTACAATACTACATTTGTACCTGCACTATATAAAAATAAAACTGCTGAAATTACATATGGAAATGATATAAAAGAAGCCAAAATAAGACAAGGAGTCAGACAGGGATGCTCGCTGTCTCCAGTAATATTAAATGAATATATACAGTGCGCAATCAATGAAATCAGGAAAAAAAATAATCATAGAGAGGGTGTTAAAAAACATGGAATTAAGATAGACATGATAAGGTTTGCCGATGACATCGCCCTGATTTATAAATGTGAAGAAGAACTTACTGAGGCTCTGACCTCCATGGAAAATGTATTAAATAACAAATATAATATGAAAATAAACAGGAGCAAAATCAAAGTAATGGCTGTGGCCCGTAATGAGCAACAAATAAATATAGTAAGGTCAGAAACAACTCTGAAAAACGCAAAAGAGTTTGCGTACCTTGGAAGCAGGATCACCTGGGATGGGAGAACAAAAAGAGAAGTCGACTGCCGCATACATCAAGCGAGGTTTGCGTTTAACAAAAAATCAAAGATTTTTGAGTCAAACAATATCAAACTAAAACTCTGCAAGCAACTTGCCAAGACATATGTATGGAGCATATAGGTGTATGGTTGTGAGACTGGTGCCTTACCAAAAGAGATAAAAAAAGACTTGAGGCCTTCGAGATGTGGTGCTCCAGAAAAATATTAGGAATTTGATGGAGAGACCACATCACTAATGACAAGGTTCTCAATAGAATCGAAGAAGGTCGGCACCTAATCAAAACCATCTCAGAGAGGCGAGCCCGATGGATCGGCCACATTATGCGCCATGAGGGTCTCCTGCACGACATCATAGAGGAAATGGCTGAGGGGACAAATTATAGGGGGCGCCCCCGGCGGGAATATTTAGAGCAAGTGTGCGAAGATTTTAACTGCGCCTTTTATGTCGAGCTGAAGAGGGCTGCAGAAAAAAGAGACCAATGGAAGACGAGATGCAGGACTTTGCTGCAAACCAATCCCCATGATTGAGACTGCAAAGAAGAAGAATTACATTTTTATTATGTTTTAAAACATTTTCAATTTTTTTTTTTACACGACTCATCAAGCTAATTAATATGATCAACAATTCTTTTGTTGGTTATGAAACTTTTAATTCTAATTACAGTGGCATTCTTTTTTTAACTTTAAAATTCATAGATTTTAAAAAAAATCACTTTTTGTTTCTATAATCACTTAAGGACTTTTCTATGTCTCCGGATTCGAGACGTACTTGTTTCGTTAGGACATGAATTACTATATTATTGAAATCTCACTGTTTGCCCTGACTATAGGCACAAAAATATTAAATGACTTCGTGATATACATGCTATTAAAAGCTGACATAAATGTGGACTGATAATTATTTTTACAAAATGTTTGAATGAGATAGTTTGAACGAGATAGTTGGAAAAAGTGAAGAAAGTAATTAATATGAACTTATTATGTATAGGGTAATTATTAACATCTCTGTTGTAATATGTTAATATTTACAGCTCCTCATAGAGTTGAATCTAGTTCTTGTCTACAAAAATTTGGAAAAACTTAAAATATTATTGATAAATTCACCTGGTCCATGAAAAAGTATAGATATTGAAAAAAATCAAGTTTTCAGGCGTTGCCTAGCATGTAGGTGAAATTTATTTATTTATATCTATTTATTTATTGTATGCGGGTAAGATTCATCTAACTAATTATTTAATTAGATGAATCTCACCCGCATAAATAAAGGTTTTAGCTCTTTAACTTCTCAAACATTAACCGATGAACGAATTGAAGGAATATAAATGCTCAAATAGGAGCAGAATGGTGAATGTTACACCGTGTGTAAAGTGGCCACTTAAACTAGCCAATGACAGGTCATAAGCCCCGTAGATACCAAGACTTGTTTATTACATTCTCTAAAATGTTCTTCATCTCTGTTGTAATAGGTCAATATTAGCATTCCTTAAAAATTACATATTCAGAACAAAAAACAAGGCGAGTTTAGCATCTTTATAAATAAATATATCACAATAGTATGCATATAAACCAAAAAACTTTTCTTATCCAAATAAAATAAAAACGCTTTCAAGAAAAGAAGAAGTGGTTAATCTAAGACTAAGGGAAATATGGTCGTTACCATCACACGCTACTCAGACGATGCAACCATAGTGAATCTTTGGAAGATATTAACAACCTCTAAAAAGACCGAGATAGGGTCGTTAAATACTGTAATAATAATTTCCCTTTTTTAAATGTCTCCTGATGCTACAAAGTGACTTCTACCAGAACAATGGTAATAATTCCATCATTTTACCCTATAAATGAATGCAAAATTACCGAATCAGACTGTATTTGTGACCTTAGATAAAAAAATTGACATATGAAGAACATATTATAAAGAAGGTAAAATAGAAGTCTAGGCATCTACAGGGCTTATGACCTGAATTATGATGGATCTCACCCTCATAAAAGAAAATATAAAAATTTAAAAAAATTTCACCTACATACAAGGCAACGCCTGAAAACTATTTTTTTAAATTTCTATACTAGAGAAGACAATAATTGCTTACTCTTACCTTACAAAATATTGGGCTTTATAATCGGAGTCTGTAAGCTTTTTAACAATCTACATACACTAAAAACATTATATTTTGCAAATGTACGCAGTATCCTTAAATATCGCTCCACTGTCTGTTCTCCCCAATATTTCAAATATATTCATTGAATTTAAAAAAATAAAAAATATTTAATCACCTAAACTATAGCCAAAATTTACATTTCAATGACTATGAAAAAGCTGCAGTACCTTGCAATCTAGAAAAATCATTTATGATACCGTCTTCCTTTACAAAATATGCATTAACAACTTAGATTTCCCTCAACTGTTGAAACTCGTACCCTTCAACGTACAACTCGGTTGTTACAATTATTTTATGTTGGTATTTCAAGCACGAATAATAATAATCTTTACCCAGAATTCTAAATAATTATCACACATTTTTTACTGAAATCAATATATGTTTCCTCACTTTAACCAAGGTAAAAGAAAATGCTAGAAACTTAAATGAAAATATGAATTATTAAATATAACTGTACCACTGGTAGATATTGATATATCTGTGAACTGTACCAAACTAATATATATTTTTTTACAGTTAAATATTGTTATTATTCTGTCTTGTTTGAAAGAAGAAAGGAGGGAAGGCTGATCTGAGTTTACTCCGTATGGATCCGCTGGCGAAAGGATTGTTAAGCCCGAGTAAAAAATAAAAACTTTTTCTTTTTTTTTTTATTATGTCATTATTATGGAAATATTTTTTTTTTTTTTCGCGTGAAATGGTGATAAGTGGCTTTTTAAAAACTTTTTTGTCTTTTTTTTGACATTGTATTTAGTGATGTATAAAAAAACTATAATTGACTGAAAATATTTGGTTTATTTGTAAACATGTTTTTTTAAATGTTATAATGGCCGTTGTTTTTTTTTAAAATAAATAAATAGTGACAAAATCAGAAGATAATTTACAACGCATGCTACACAAGTTTTATCTAGCATCTCGGAAATAAAACATGAACGTATCAATAGTTGTTATTTTCTTCATATTTCATTTTATTGACAGTGAAACGAGTAATTCAAAGTATGTAAGTTGTATTCCTGCTTAGAACATATCTCAGTTAGCCGAACAACATGTTTTAACATTATTTGATATTTAGTTTTTTTATATTTATTTGATATACTCCCAAGCGAGGGAACAAAAGAGTAAAACGTTGGCAGCATATGGATGCCTAAGAAATATTATATCGTAAAATAAACACATGTGGATTGGAAACAAGATTCTAAAATACAAAACGTGTGTCAGACTAATCATGGTGTATGCAATAGAGATGAGGTTAGATGCGTTTAGAACTAGGTTACAAAATAAAAGGGAACTCGTGTACATGATTTTTTTTAATGAAAAAATGGCAATTTGCGTTCCTATAATTTACTTTGCCCCTGCAATTCTGGGGGCCTTTTTAACGTGTTGTAAATAACTCATTATAAGAATATGGGAATCAATTTGTGGTTGAGTGGGGCCCGAACTGTATACCTTTAATTTGTGAGTCCGTAAAACTGGCCACGGGACTACAACCCGGTTTTATTTCCTACTACTAGCTAGCTTCTTACTAGCTTCTTCCACATTTGTACATATTGTCATACATGCCCTTCGGTTCTGCTTGCTTCTGACATGACCAGACTTAAAATTTTGGTTTATCTGATCATGCCACGTCTTCCTTGGTCGTCCTCGTCTCATGTTACCGTTAATTTTCGCCATATATACTTAATTTACCATTCTTTCGTCATCCATTCCTTATACGTGACCAAACCATCTCAGATACCCTTTTTTAATCTTATCAATTATACTTAACTCAAATTTACACTCTCGAAATTTATTTCCTGTTTCAATTTTTAAAGAGCATTGACTTTATGTAGTATTGATTATTCGGTAACTGTTCTACTACTTCACCTATTTTTCTATCGTTATATTTTAGTGCGGGTCAGATGAGGGATCATTCTTTCCACACAAACCTTACTAGGATTAAGGAAAAGAATAATTACCATAGCTTAGTCCTGAATGGTAATCGATATCAAAATGTGCCTAATTACAAGAAAGATCCTTTGTTCGGCTTGTCTAGACCTTTATACTAAAACTCTGCCTTTTACTTCGAAATTTAATAACAAAATTGCCATAAATTTTACGGCTGAAACGGTTCATATAAAAAAAAAACGTTGAACGATTAATGGATTTTTAAATTTTTAAGCTAAGCCCCCACGAGGGCTTATTAAATATATTTTTAACCTGAATACGAGATTTATAACGAAATAACTTTCAAATGTTTCAAGTGGGGGAAAAATAGATATTCCTATTTTTTTATTTTTAAAAAAATCTTTTCTGTCTTTAATCAATTGATAATCTTTCAAAAAAGAGTATAAATAATTTGTCTGATGATTACATATTTACATTATTTCATTAAAAATACTATTTAAATAGTATATCTATATATTTAAAAAGCAATGTTCGAATAGTTGTCCTCGATGGACTGCTGGACCGATTTACGTGCGGTTTTCAGATAAATGTACATCTTTGCCACTAAAAGGTTCATGGCTCATAAAATCTTCAATTTATTAAGTACAAAAAAATTAGGAGCGTAACTGTTTTTTTATTCATCGCCAGGATTGCATTCGATGAGAATACAAATAATAAAAAAATGTGAAGATGTTATTTTTTATTGCATAAAAAAGTGTGTTGTTTGTAAACATTCGTTTTTAATGGATCCTAATCTAATTATTTCCTTAAATTTCTTATAACTTTTAGCCGCTTATTTCTTTTTACTTGATTTTTGGTAATATTAAAATAATATCTACCGGCACTCGATACATTTTTGAAAATCGCATTCCTTAATAGAGTGCACCCCTGTAGAGCAGAGTTTGACATTTAGAAGAAGAGTTCTAAATTTGAAAATCAATTATTTCATGTTTTGGAATTCAAACATAAACAAGTACTAAGGTACCTACTAAATATCAATATTTAATTATGAATTATTTTTATATATAGACATATAATCATAAACAAGTACCAAGGTTCCCATTTATTGATAAAAAGTTACAACATATTTTTTACGTTTATCCAAACGGTTTTTAGTAAAGATTTTATAGTAAAGTTTTATTAGTTTACTTAATTATGTTTAATCTTATGAAGAAACACGGTCTGACTTTTTTCCGTACAAACGTATTCACGTATTTTCTCTCTGGGTTATGGCACTAGAGCGGATTTTTTTTTACACACTATAGATATTAACCATTGACGTGTCTCTTTTATTTCGTTTTTGTAATAGTTTATTATGAGCCCCGTAAAAAAGCACAGTTTTATTTGCTGTCTTTGAGCGCATAACTATTTTTAAAAAACGCAAAACATACGGATACACAAAATTTTATTCTGGTACTGTCTAAAAAAATAATAAAATCGGTTCAGTTTTGAGGTGCGGAAAACGGGAGAACGAAACGTCAATTTTGTCTATTCTCACGAAGGTTTTTTTACACATTATAGATATTTACCATTGGCGTGTCCTTTATTGTTTCGTTTTATACAAAAATGTTTATTATGCTAACTACAACCATCCAAACTTATCTAAAACATCCAGTTTTATCTGTTGTATTCGGCAAAACAAAACATATCGATACAAAAAAATATTATTCTGATACTCTATCTAAAAAAAAAGAAAAGTGGTTCAGTTTTGAGGTGCAGAAAACAGTACAGCAAAATGTCGATTTTGTCTATTATTACAAAAGGTCTTACATGCAGTTGTCTTTTTTGCACAGTATCGGGGAGGCATTTGCAAGACAGTGACAGGAAAACAATGTTCAAAAACCTATTTATCAAAATTCTCTGTCCTCACAATTACCTAAGCCAAAACACAAAAATAAAAATGATATCAAATTTTCGATTGTGTTTACTTAATATTTTACAAATCTTGCAATAGCAATAGCAGAGCATTGCCAAGTTTAGCTCGTAACTTGTAAATATTAATCGGTGTGGCAAATCTGCTCATTCTGTGGTTAGCCTCCGTACATGTCAGTTCATTTTTCTGTCATTATGTATATAAAAAAAATATCTTATTTAATAAACTTTGATCTATTTTTGTTACGATTTTGACGAGAAATTTGAAAAAAAAATCATATCCATGATATAATTAAATACCTACATATATACATTTTTTTTTACGCCTCCACTCGTTTGCGAATGATTTTGGCTCTCAGAAACAAGAAAAAAAAAATTAAAGAATATACGCCTCAGTGAACGACAAAAAAAAACCCATACCCACGGAAAAATATAATATAATCTGAGGTAGTTAAAATCAGTATGAAAAAGTTATGTGACAATAAAATATTATTACCGTCCAAATTAAACGTAAACATAACATGAAATTTTGGGTCAAAAGAAAAGAGGGAAATTCAATTAGACTTATTATTTAAATTTGGCAAATAATATTAAACAAATTCAAATATTTTTATTATTTGTCCTTAAGAATTTAGTCAGAAGTAAATAAGTATCCAAATTATTCTGGGCGAGTAAAAATTTTACGTTAAGAGGGAACGTATTATATTCTTCACAAATATTTTGAAGGAATTTGCTTCTGTCGTAGAGGTGACAGTCAAAGAACAGATGATCTAATGTCTCATCGTCATTTTCACAAAGACACATTGCCAAAGTAAAGACACATATTCTCGATAAGTGCGATGCACCGAGACAATGTCATATTCTCATTCCTGATATTAAAGAGATGTTCAATTTTGATTGCTTTTCGATTTCAAACCATGGTGTAATGGGGATGGAGCATTGGATACTCTTATAAAACAACCCAGTCGAAGAATTATGACAGAAAATTGTCCACTCAGATCTGATTTCATTAATTATAGTTGGTACACAATCATCAGTAGGACGACTAAAGGAGTGAGGGATGCTTCCATGAAGGCATGCTTCCTTTGCTAGGTGATCAACTCTTTCATTTCCAGAAATTCCGATATGCGAAGGGAAACATACATTTTGAAAAAATGTAATTTTATAACTATGAAGTCATTGTTTCCTGTATCCGGGTGGATAAAAATTACAGTTATGCACGTAAAATAAAACTAGGATCCCGGGTAAGTGTTTTTGACTCTATGAATACTTTCACGTTAAAATCCCGAAAAGAAAATCCAACGGAAATAAGTTCTTCTCTTAAAGTAGTGATTGGCGCGTTTGCCTATAATCAAATCAAACTCAAGTATTATTGTCCCGTTATTTTTTTGCTACCTTGTTTGATAAATATTGCTTCTCGATTTCATCCCAGAATGCTATAAAATTATTGTAATTTTACGTCGCTATTTAGCAAAAGCGTGTTTAATTTTAATGAAGAAGGCTGAAAACTGCACGGTCGATCAAGAAATGACATTTTATGGTAATATCTCAATTTCATGTCGCTAAAACAAACCAGCAATGAGTTTGCCTTAGCACTGAAAAAGACCGAGAAGAATTTTGTTTTTATATAATATGGTTGATCTAGAAATTTCAAATCAGATATGGTTTCAAACTTCATTTCGCTATGTTTTATAAGTTCTTCTGACGGAAAAATAAACATACACATGTCCTTTTTTGTTTTAAAATATATATTATACAGATAAATATAATATCAAATGCTATTTTTTTAGATATTTTCTTAATAATGTAAAGGACTCGGAAAGATTAATTTTGTCCATACGTTACATATCATATAATAATATTTATCGAATATGAGAGTCCGGTTAATTTCAGCAGCTTAACTTTTCGGACTCAAACTTGTGCGGTAGATGAAATAATATATAAGTGATTGATTGATAGAAATCTATTCAGAATCAAGAGTTTGAGCTAAGTTGAAAGGATAATCTGTGATTTAGTTATCAATCAAAACACTTGAATTTACTCGATTCAAAATAATCACACCACGGTGGCTTATTCATTCGATTGGAGCTCAATTTAGCGGTAAAATAATTGGATTTTAAGATGAATATTTTGAATTGAAGATGCAGCTAAAACACCAACCCACAAGCCAAAATTTTGTTTTGAAAAACAAGAGTTCATAGGTTTCATTTTGATCCGTGTTTGAACATATTTTCCGTTTAATATAACAGAAACGATATAATTTAACAACAATATTTGAGTTTGTCCAAATGTTTGTAGACAAAAGACTGGATTTCACGCCTTCGGAAGTCATTAAGATTAAAAATTACAACAAGGATGGAGAATACCTTAAAGAATGGAATATGGAAGTTTAGGCATTAACAGCGCTTATGGTCTATCATTGGCTGGTTAAAATGGCCATTTTACATCAATTTTTTATGTAACATTTACCATTTTGCCTATTTTTCAACGTCCACATTCTTAACTCTTCAAAACTCGTCCATCTGTGGACTTTTGTGAAGTTAAAGAGCTGAATTTTTTATTGTTGTGAGGAGATTCATCTGACTGAATTATTTCACATACTAGGCAATGCCTGATAACAATTTTCCATTTTTTTCTTGACCAGTTAGTTTTGGAATGAAAAAAAGATGGATGTTTAAACATAGACGAAATTGTAAATATTACACAGTGTGTTAAGTGGCCACTTAAACCTGCCAATGAGAGGTCATAAGCCTTGTAAATGCCTAGACTTCCATATTTTATTATTTACGGTATTCTCCATCCTTGTTGTAATTTGTTAATATAATTAAACTTTATTCTAATCAGTTGGGAGTATTACTCTCAATTTACTGAAAAACGCCGATTAGATTACGAATTTCAATACTTTAAAAAATATTTTGAAAAGAGCTATAACTACGTTTTTTGAAATATGAGTCTTTCAAAATAAAATAAAGTTAACATTATTAAATAGGCAAAAATTCACTTATTTGTACAAATTATCTTTTTTACTTAAACCCATCTTTATGTCTTTATATAAATCTTTTTCTACTAAAAAGGTCTATGAAAAACAAATCCTTATTTTCTAGGGCCATATTGAAATACATTATTCTAAAAAAATAACATGTTTTTGTCGTATCATGATCGCACGTTATACAATTATACATGTGTAAGTTTTGTGGAATTTTAGAAGACAAAATAATTAGAGTGGTTTTCCAAACAATCGATTGACTTCTGTTTTTTTAATTGGTCTTCAAATGTTCGGGCAAAAATTCAGTTTTATTACAACTCTACTGAATATAAATTGTCTATAACTAAATGTAACAAATTATCAAAAAAATGATAAAATGAATACATCAAAAATATTTCAAAATCAATATTTGAGTACCTAAAAAAGTTATTAAATTAAATTAAAAAAATATTCAGGTCTATGAAGAAATAAAAATCTCCGTATCCAAGTATTTTTTTTTATACAGAAATCATGCTGAAAACACCCATCGATAAAATTAAACTTTTTAAATATTACTTATTACTCCGAATATGCTTTCCAAATTCCAGCACGTAAGGTTTTAGAATTAAACGCGTTAGAGTTTTCAGAAAATAGTTGAAAGGAATTTTGAAAGAACATAATATCATGATTTCAGGAGAATGCAGAAAGCTGGCTACGAGCTCACCCAGATTCTCACGGATCACGGTACGTTCATGAGCTACCTGCATTGTTTCAAGCTCTCCGAGATCGACAGCTGCCCATGCGACGATGAAACTCCTCAAGATATCCCTCACCTCTTGATGCATTGCCATTTTTCAGCTTTCAAAGACAACAACTGGAAGCGTGATGCAGAAGCCTGGGTGAAGATCTTGGCAACACATCTGTGATAGGTAATAAAGAACTCACACGAGAGGTAGTATCATACATGATAAATATAGTGCAGACAATTGGTAAAATAAACCAAAGTAGGAAACAAAATGCCGAACTTCTAGTGGAACAGGAGACCGGTTGACAACTATCAACTCCCATATGAAGAAATAAATAAATAAAAATATTTAAAAAAATATCATGATTTATTTATGGAACATATTTTTATTCGATTTTGTCTGTATGTCATTTCTAACTTGTCTCTTTTAAGGTCTCAATAATGGTTTGCAAGCATGTTTTTGTCATATATTGTTTTCCCTTGTAGGGCGATCTAATATGGTCGATATATTGTTGAAATTCCTGAAACACGTGGTAAACTGCAGATGCGGGGCCCAAACGTTATCCTTTTCTCCAGCTTTGCACCCGAAGTATGGCTAATATATATTTTTTTAAACTGTCAGGTTTCATTTTTTTAGACTAAAGTCACTTCAGCACACACGTAACAAAAGTTGTCAGGACTATTCACACGGTTGCGTGTCATCATAACATTAAACAATTTATTTTACATCGTTTGAGTGTACGTTGTTAAAATATTTTTGATATTTTTAAACCAATATGCTAACAACATCGATGTCTTTGACGTGAGCCTTTTAAATTTTTAATATCAATGTATATGTCCCATATCAAATAGAACTTAATATTCTGTTCATATTGTATTTTATAACAGTATGTATCTAGCTGCTTTAAACCTTTAACTGCATTTCTTTAGCTTTTTTTTTTAAACCAACTTAACTTCTAAACACAGTTCTATATTTTATTTATTTATGTTGTATTTTTTTAAAATTTATGTTGTTTATATACTCATCTTCTTTTTTTTTATACCAACTTTACTTTTAAACACGGTTCTATATTTGGTTGCTTTAAATTGTATTTTTTAAATTTAATGTTGTTTATATACTCTTATTTTATGTAACTTTTATGTATGTAAAAGCCTTATGGGCGTAAAAAATTAATAAAATAAAAGTAAAAAAAATAAAAATATATTATTTTGATTAAGTTCTCCATTTTCTTTATAAAGGTGTATGAACAAATGTGCTGCATCTTTTCTTTGGCTTATTAGAGGGGAATTCAATAAACAGAATTAACTTTCACACAGTAAAAAAACAACAAAAAAGTAACGTTAGATGACGAATTAAAATATCGCAATGAAAACCATGAAGGACTATTAACACACTCTTCATAAACGGTATTTAATATTACTAGGGGCCCTTGTTTTAGCTATATCTTCAATTCCGTTAGTCGATTAATAAATGGAGCATGATTTTGTTCAACGGTACAACCGTGGCATTGTTCATAGTGTTTGATTAATGCTATTGGCACGTTGAACTGTTTGTTTTGAATACAGATTATTATCAAATTAAAGTCGAACACAGGGTATAAGTATAATTATTGTGAGCACAATAGAATTATAATATTATAATTATCCCTGCGCATAACTTTTGATATAATAAAGGCCAAATATAGATATAATTATATTTTAGCCTTTTTTTGGGGTTTTGATAAAACTATCTCGTAACATTAAGTTGTTACCGTGAACTGCTAAAAAATATGACTCGTTTACCTTTTATGATCCTGTGAATTGTTACTTTAACATAATATTTTGTGTGCTTTAATTTAAATGGAATCTTACTTTTTTGCAAATATTGAATTCTGTTTAATTGTTTATTATTATAAGTATTGATTTTTCACTATCCAATAAAAAAACTCCTACCTAACCTCTAGAAATTTCTAAATAGTCTAAATCTGAAACAAAGTACCCCTGTAAATTGTAAAAATAGTGAAATAAAAAAATACATAATTAAATTAAAAAATAATTGATCGTAGTTATGCAGAAAGCAGCAAGACATAGAAAAATGAAACTAAGATAATAGCACCTTTGTGAGAAGGGTGAATTATCAAATCTACACAACAGTTGGAATGTTTTTTACTTTGACAAATGATTAACAATGAGTACATGAGTTTTTTTGGTATTACAAACAAGAATCTTATTTTGTTTTTGAACAGTGTTAATGAATTTTAAAGGACCGTAAGATTTTTCTAGTCCTGTGGGTGTTTTCTGCAAATTGAGAAATTCCGTTTTTGTGATAGGCACTATTTTCACAAGGTGATTTTTACAGTTTTTTGTATGAAAATGGTCTGGCTGTATTTAGCAGAACATATAATTAATCTTACAGCACCCGATAGCACGAATATCTCTTTATTTTATTGTGGACTAGCTGCTTTCTGCATAACAACGTTCAATCCATTCTCATACATTCCACAAGTAAATAGTATAACATTTTACACCCCAGTTTTAAATGCGGACATTAGATTTCTATTAATGTGAATGGTTCAGATGGGATTAATGATTGAAATATCACAAGTTTGACACTTTTATGCTTCCGAAGACTTTTTAATGAGATACCTAAACCAGCTTTAGTTTTCCAAATGGGTAAAGCTTCATTTCAGCTAAATTACTTTAGAACTTTTTCTTCCACACCTATCCATTAGAAATGAGATAATCGGTTTAGGGAACGGAAGTTTTAATATTTTCCAATTTTCTAGTTTTACCGCCGTGATTTTAAATTATGTTTTGAAATTAGTTTATTTTACGATTGATAGATATGACGAAATATTGCTTATTGCATTATTTAAACATTGCTTATGCCAGACAAAAATACTGAATGCGTTTTCGAAAATATTTTGAGTTCAGCCGAGGCATTTACAGGGCGTATTTTTATTTAATTAACTTGAATATGCGTCCGGTGGGCTTTTTAAACAAGAAACACATCTCATGTTGATATTTTTTTAGATAGAATAATTTATTGTTGAAGTACAAGAATATGAGATCATTGATATAGTATAAAAAATCAGAGGACACAAAATTGGACAAGTTGGGTATAGAAAAGGAATATGGTTGTAGGAGAATTTGATTCAGTAATCTCATGAAAGAAGACAGCTTGTTATCAAGACTGAGATATTTGTTGGCAGACAGAAGAAGAGTGAAATACTACTTTTTAAAAACATTTTTAAGGTAATAAAGGTTTATGAAATACTGCCCACTAAAAAAAAATTTTTTGGTAATTATTAGTAGCAAAATGTATTTTTAAATTTGTAATTTTGAGAATTTGAAGAAACTAAAAGTTTTTGAATTCCCACAAAAACGGTCATTCCATTGACCACGCCTCTAATACGTCACAAATTGTGTTTATTTGTTCCTGGTCATTCATATTTGCTAAGAACATTATCACAAATCTTGACGTCACAACAACCAAGGCCAAACACATCACGTTTTTCTAGCAAGGTATTTTTATTCAATTTCTTTTTTACATTTATTTATGAAAACATTCCTCCGCAATATCCGTATTGATTTTGAAAATGCAATTAATTATTCTAAATCCATTTCATATATTGTTATAAGTATTTGTAGTTTGTGACATTTTCCTATTCTAGGCATGGTAAAGTGAAAAGCATGATTAGTTTTATGGTTTTCAGTGAGAAAGGGGAAATTTTCTCTTAAGTTTCATGTTGGGATATAATTTAATAAAACAACCTGTGATTGGCTGGTTGAAGTTGCAACTTAACAAATTTTGCATATGTTAAAATATTTTTCCTGTTCCTCTATCAGTTGGTTTTAGTAAAGTGAATGAACTGAAAGCATTATTGATGCCGGTGAGATCTATCTGACCGAATTATTTTCCCATAAGTTAATTTAGTATATTCATTGAAAAAGTTATGTGACACGCACATAAACAAAGTTTATTCAAGATTTGAATGGATTGTACCAGCTGATTTAAAAGAGCCACTCCAATCTGTATTTTTCAACTAATTAAAACAACATCATATATTTTAGATTAATAACATACAAGAGTTTGAAGAAACTAAAAGTTTTACCCGTATATTTATTGTGTTTGTTTTTATACTGTGATTGTTTCATTTACCTCCGGATTCTAACTTTGACTTTAGACGTTATTTATAAATGGACCAAACTTGAGAAATAAATCCTCTACGCTTTCTTAGAATGTATAACTGAACCAATGTGGTGTACTTTCTTTGTTTTTTCGATTTTGATTAATCACTCTTCTACAGAAGTAGTTATTTAAGTATTTCAGGCGCAAACAAAATATATGATGTGCCATTATTCCTAAAATAAATCATGTGTTTCTTTTCTATTATGGTTAGAAGTAAGAAATATATTGTTTTAAATTATAATTGTTAGGCTTACTGATTTTCAAATTTATACTGAAATGAATTTTGATATGTGCGTAGATTTTTACGGTCACTGTTATAATTGTTTGTTTTATTTTTATTTATTTAGGAAAAACCACAGTTGTTATCTTCGAATATAAAATTTTTAAAAAAGTACATTCCCGTCAACGTTTTTTATAAATATAAAGAGAAAACATTTTACACAGTCAAGAGAAAAAAGAGCTCCTACGAAGGTTAAGGGATGAAGAAATAGAGTGGAGGAGTGGAGGGGGGGAACTTTTATAATTAAGTTGATTGATTCAAAATTTTAATATGATAATAACATGAACGCGAACTAATTTCACACTGATAAATGTTTCATTTTACGGTGTTTCAAAAAGTCTACGTTAAGTTATCTATTTTTTATTACATAAATGTCAATCTCCTGTGCACTCAAAAAATAATGCTGCATCATCCACAAAAATAGAACAGTGTGTTTTGTCAATTTTGGCTACCCTTGTTCTTATAAATCATTAATAGTAGAGGCTACATACAGTTTATACTGAAGATGGCTTCGGCAATGTTAGCCAAAAGAACGAATCCAGCTTACATGGGATAACTAACATACATAATGATGTATTTTGACGTTTGACTCTTTGATCTCTGAACATAGATGCGGTAAAGTTTTTTTTTTTTTTTTATACATTTAAATTTTATTATTAATAGCCTGAAACTAAAACATACTTTTTTGGTTTTCTTTTTTAAAAAAATAATGTTTAAAAAGGATCAGGGAATTGCCATATAAAAAGTCGTTTTTTTAGGAAAATAAATAAAAAACCTACGTTATGATAATGAAACCACCAAAAATATTTAAAATAAAAAATAAATAACTTGCGATCGTAATTATACTATTTAGGTTTTGAATTGAACAATTTCACAGTCAAACGGGTGACAACTTTGTGGAAAACTGATTGCAAGGAGTCATTTTTAAAACTTCTTCTTGCGACGCCTTATCAGGTCCACCCGACGATGGCGTCCTCTGCAGCAAAAATATTTCTGTCCTGCGCTACTCTTATATTCCACAGCCAGGACAACTGCTTATTGGATGTACTCGCCATAGATATTCCTGTGAAAAGATGACCAGAGTGGTTTCTCGTCGCCTTTTCTGGTGGATTTTTCTGTCGGGGTTACCTTCCCTGAGCTGGTTGGTTTTGGTTTTGTGGTACCAGAAACTGGCCTTTAATCCTCGCGTTATTTTTTGTGATCACACCGTTATGTGTATAATCCTATGGTCTAGGGTTCACGACGTAAACGTTAACGAGTTAGACGAGTCAGTAGTGTGAAATGCAAAAGAGCGTTCGTAGCATTTTATAGAACCACAGCCTCTGGTAAAATGTGACTCACTGCAACTCATCTGACAGGTTGAACTCCGTACTACATTCTTAATCGTATTAAATGTCATACTAAACTCAAAACATTTTTTTTATTTATGGCACCGGTGCGACATGCTCACATATAAACGAAACTATTTTTTAAAACGAATTACTTAAAAATGACCAAAACTACAAAAAAAATAGTTTCGGCCAAATACGTACCAAGAGAGATTAGTTACATCAAATGCATTCTCATATAAGAGGTAGGTATATATTTTTTTTTACACCAGGACAAATTTGTAATGCAAAACTAAAAAAATAAAACCCTTTAATTTTACAACGTAGTATTTGCATTGAAACTCTTTAACAACGGAAAATAAAAGTCTATACTAACAGAAATACATTTTATGATCTGTCATTTAGTTGTGTAACTGATCATTTTACTCACTGTGTAACATTTAAAATTCTGCCCCTTTTTTTAAATACTAATCAACATTATCCGAGGTGAGTTTGATTTAGAATATGATGTATTTATTTCATAAAATGATAACCACAATCAATACCTTCAGACCTGAATTTAAAATATTTCGTGTTCTTCTATGTACTAAAATAATTATTAGAAAAGTTGTCAAACTAAAAAAAAATTTTGTCCTGACGAATAATAACACAAGAAAAAAAAAAGACGTATTTTGGAATACTAGTGATTGGAAAAAGACTCGCCGCTTTTGGATTTCTGTAGGTACGTGAGTAAACAAATTTTTAATTTCTTGCATATTTGAATACTCACCCAAGGGTTAATAATAAATATTTTATATTGTTGTATTTATTGTATTTATTTGGATAACCAACAGCTATAATTATCTTTTATATATATTACAAAACAAATAACAAATAAGAAAATTACAGGTTTTCACAAGTAGTATCACAGTGAGTTTAAAAAGATTCTCGAACATAAAATGAATAGTAATTAAATGTAAATTCAAAAGAAAAGAAAAAATACTACGAATTATTTCGAAAGCAAACTCCGTACGTCATTGAGATTATTTGCAAATAAATCTTTGTTAAATGATTTATTTATTACATTAAAATTATTAAAAGTTCGCCATAAATATGAATTTTGCCTATAATTAAATGAAATGAGAGGTATGTGGAGAAGAGGGTTATTTCTTAAAACTTTGGAAGGAACATTGATAGAAAGTTTGCATAGTAGTTCAGGACAATCAATTGAACCAGAGGCAATTTTAAGTAAATAAATTATATCCGCTATTTTCCGACGTCTTTGCAGAGGCAATATGTGACGTTTTTTACTTAAATGAAAATACTGGTCGGATTTAAACTCAAGTTTCAACCAACAATATTTCATGTTCACCTCACCAAGAAACAAATCTAGGATCTCAAGCATCGTAGGCAAACGTGGGAACAATTTCACTGCATGGCAGAATTATCTTTAGTCGATTTGCTTTTTAACTAAGAGTAGATCGTAATTCGGGGTAGTGATTCTCAAAAAAATAATTATATTTTATGGTAGATTAAAGATAACTATACGTCACTTCGACGTACAGTAGGTATATATTCATGAAGGTAGTGCAGCTACCTAAGCGGCACGGGTGTCTCCTGTAAGTTCCGTGTGTCAGTTTACAATACAGCACAACTGACAATTGCACTGTACATTGTGTAATTAGTACTTTCACTGTATTTTTAAAGGGTACGACAATAAGTTCATAATCACTATTGCAAACAAAGACAAATGTAACATTTAATTAAAATAAAACAATATGTTGAAATAAAATTTCTTCAGATTTCTTAAGAAATACTGGAGGATTAAAAAACGGATAATTCCAGCATAAACATAATCCGCCTTTCTTGGTAGACGTATTACGTTGATTCAACGTAGGTTATATATATAAGGTTTATTTATCATACGCCCGGACACGAAAAATTTCATACCTGATATTTAACAATTTTCCAAACATTTATTTTTCATATGTTTTTATATTTCGTTCTGGTTATTTTATTTTTATTATGATAAAAAATAGCGTCTGCATGTTTGTAAATTTTGTATATTAAAGTTAAGAATTTATCCAGAAAATATCATGATTCACTGTGCATATAAGGTGGAAAACTGATAGTTCGCTTTTTGTGTAATATCAGAAGAATATTTTTCTTAAATTCTGAGTGGCTGCGCAACATTATTTATTTTATAAGTTCAACATTTCGTATCATATTCATAAATATACAACGTGTTACGCTGTTTACTTATTTTTCGTTAGAAATTTGATATTTGTGCGAAAATGGAAACAAATATTAATATCTCGTTACCAAATTGTGTATCTCAAAAAACGATTGTATCGTTCTATTTTATTTTGAATCCACGTAAAATACGATTATGATTGCGTTAGAGTAAGATGGATTTATGATAAATTAACAAACTAACAAAGCAAAATAGTATCAGAATAAGGGCTCAGGTGTGCTCAACTGCCAACGAACAGCCGGCAGTGGACGTCCAGAACCTAGTGCCTTGTAAAGTAGATAAACGTGGTAAAGACTATCGAGAGACAGTCAGTCGTTTTACTCTACGAGTCCGTTGCTTTATTTCAACGTACCGTCCGAATCCGAATCCGAACAATCAAACACCCTGTAATATTCTAAAGCACCTATCCTCTAAAGTTTTTTAGTTGCTGTTTAGCTGTTTTAAGCCCAATAATGTGCCACAACTTGCATCCCTGAAGCAGAATAAAAGCTATGCAGGCATTGGTTTTAGCCAAGTTAACATCTGATCTCTAGATAGTTTTCGTACTGTTGAATGCTGCGCCTGATGATCTTAGCTGCACTTAAGCCTTTTTTTTTAAACTGCCATTTTGCGTTACATACACTTCAAGGTTTTTAAATCTTTTGACCCGTTCCATGAGTTGAGAAAGTAAGAGAATTTTGGGTATCTTAATACGGAATGTCACACTTTACATTAGCTTCCTTAACATTTGTTATCAAACCAAGACTTGCAGAGTAGTACTTATTAGCTTATAAATAATAGTTCTGAGGAGTTGTCAAAAAAGGCCACGTTATCAGCACTTTTTGGTTGCAAAGTTTTTGGGAGGAGGAAGAGATGGATATTCTGTACATATCGAAATAGAATCCATGAGAATTATGAATAGAAATGGTGCAAAAATGCAGCTTTGTCAACCTTCAGTGTTAACTTCAAACCAATTTACGACAACGTTTATTATTATTATTATTTATTCTTCATCTTATTTTTTCTTCCTTTTCCACTTCTGGGTGCTTTTTCAGTTCAGTTCATCTCCTCTGTGGTCTCTTCGTTTCCTTTTATTTTCTTAGGGTCTCTAATTTAGTATTCTGAAGATACATTTATCAACTTCTTGTTTTGCCACATGACCCACCCACTCCCATTTTTATCATTCTTATATTTTATAATATCGATCAACTTAAAGAGATGCCCAAAATTTGTATTTCTATAGTTCATTGTGAGGACACTTAATTTTGTGGACACTTCTGGCAGTAAATGACATGGTTTCAAGACCGTATGTTGTCACCGGGAGGACACAGAAGTGTTACGGCTTTCAAAAAGCAGGCAACTTAGCCCGATTTGTCTAGGCGGTTCCGCAGTTTAATTAAATTTCTTTCATATATTTTGTACCCAAGGTAAATGTACTGTTGCCAAGTGTTGACCTCGAAATTTTCCGAACCAAAATTATTATTGCGGCTCGACTGTGGAATCATCTCTCATCCACCATCAAAGATGTTACTACATTATCTCTATTTAAATCACGTCTGAAGAAACATCTCTTTTCTCTTCCTTAATCTCTCCTCCTTTCCTCTTTCTTTTATTTCCCTTTTTCCATTAAGTAATAGTTTTGATTTAAGGTTATTTATAAACAAATACGTTTATTTCTATTTTTATACATCTTCAGCTTTTTAATCTTTATTTTCTAAAATTATGTACTAAAACTTAAATAAATAAATAAATATTATTTAAATGTGTCTTTCACATTTTTGAGTTTTTCTACTTTCATTTCTTGGTGGAACTGCATTTTAATTATAATAATAAAAATACTTTATAGTTTTATTCCACTTATATTTTTAATTTTTTTACCAGTGACCTGTTAAAATAATATTAAACAATCAAGTAACACACGTGCATTCTCCATTATTGTATCCATTTAAATACAAACAAAGAAACTAATCGATAAGAATTAACTGCGGGAATTTTTGCTTTCAGAGAATCACTTAATTACCCCCGGGCCTGGAAACATAGCTGTCGATGGAACTACCAACCAGCGGCCCCTGTTATAGTTTTAATTAAATTTAAATACATGTAATTCAAATACATTTTTTTTATTAAACTTCATGAAATTATAAATTTTACACCAGTTTTTATTATATACATTCAAACAAAACTTATATTCTTATAATTGTTATTACCTTATATTTAAATGATTTCATTTTAAATTCTTTTATTTACATAATTATATAAAATCATGATTTACAACCCCTGTTTGCACTTGTATATAACATTGAAATTTGTTTATTCTCCCACCAGTCTGACGATGTTGGTCACGACGAAACCCGGTCGCTGGTAAAAAAAAAAAAAAAAATATAAACAAAAGTAGGTTAGTTTAGTTTTTGACGAAAAATTTACATTTATTCCTCACATTGATACCATCATTAATAAGGCGATGAAATGTCTTGGATATTTTCAGTGAACTGTAAAGGATTTTAATTCCATCACTACCCTCAAAGTGCTATTTACTGCCTTAATTAGAAGTTATTTAGAATTCAATTCAACAATTTGGTCACCTTATTACAATGTTCATATTTTAAAATTAGAAAGAGTACAACGTAAATTCCTTAGATTAATCAATTACAAACTTAATATACCCACTGAAAATATTGATTACGATAATTTATTATGAACACTAAATATGTCAACTCTTTGTTAAAGAAGAAGTATAAATGATTTATTAAATTTATATAAAATAGCAAATGGCGTATTGGACGTCCCGGAATTAACTAGTGTTATCAGCTTAAAAGTACCTGTTCGAAATACTCGGCAGCTAACGTTATTTTTTTAATCTCCTGGCAGTCAAATAAAGGCGTCACCCG
This sequence comes from Micrasema longulum, assembly GCF_059751315.1. Taxonomy (NCBI): domain Eukaryota; kingdom Metazoa; phylum Arthropoda; class Insecta; order Trichoptera; family Brachycentridae; genus Micrasema; species Micrasema longulum. Next base: position 406,685 of record NW_028277780.1, read on the forward strand.
GTCACCAGGAGATAACAGACAGATCTCTCATAATATGGACTCCAGAAATCAATTCAGAACACATAATATTGGAGTTTTACCTACCATTAAAACTCTTATTATGTTTCTATTGATTTCTGGAGTCCAGGTAACACCGACCTGGTGCATTATGAGCTTCCCATGGATGACCGGGATACCAAATTGGCGGAAACGGACAGAGCGACCATAGATTAAGACATTGACCCAGGAATAGACGATACGAAACCACAGACAACGGGAAAGAAAATGAACGCTTCCCTCTGTTATCTCCTGGTAAAACGATGTATGATAGGTGCACAAATGTCGAGATCCGTGAAGTATGTAAGGCTGAGACATGCATTATTGACAGAATCAAGAAAGGGGTGCTGCGTTGGTTTGGACATGTAGAGCGAATGGACCGCGAAAGAACGGCTAAAAGGATCTACGATGCAAATGTTGATGGATGCAGAAAACGAGGAAGACCGAGAAAGACATAGCACGATCAAGTCCATCAAATACTTGAAGATGGACATGTCAAAAGTAGAAATAATCGGCGTGCGTGCATGAGAAGATGTATGAATGTAGAGGAAGCGAGGTCTGTATGCCAAGATAGAGTGTTATGGCGTTCTATCCTCTCTGCCTACCCCTACGGGGAAACGGCGTGATGGTTTGTTGTTGTTGTTGTTGTCCTGGCAGTCACAATTATTATTACAATTCACCAATACCTACACTACACCGGCCAGCGGCTAGGTAACGAGTATTGTGAAGTTGATATATTTCGTCTGTCTTTATATAAATATAGGTTAAGTTTTCAAAAGGTTATAAATTTATTTGTATAAAATTTCTTAATATTGTTCTTTATTTACTTTTTTTTCTCATATATCTCTATAATAATGTATAAACTTAAATGTATGTGTGTATGTTTTCATATGTAAATTTATTAAATATTTTTCTATGTACCCTATACCTATGTTGGTACATTTACTTATTTTTACTTATTATTGTATATTTTAGCTTTTCTTATGTTATCTTTAATTTTAACTAAATTTACATACTTATGTTTCACTGCTGCACTTGAATGTAATTTCTAATATATGTAAAAGCCCGTAGGGCGAGTAAATTAATAAATAAATAAAAGTGGAATAAAACTGTGAAGTATTTTTATTATTATAATTTTACATTTTTATCTAACAAATATTGTATTTTCATTAATTACGATGAGACATCTCTGCAGTGAGTCTCCAATACATGAATTTATGTATTCCAAAAATGTGCCAGTAAAGAGATCCACGTATCTTGACTAGTTAATAGTATCACATACTTAAGTGAGTAATTTTTCATCGGAAAGAAGTAGATAAAAGTCAAATAACAGTATTTCACGGGAAATAGTGATAGTGTAAATACTTTTTGTGACGTAATATTGAAACTAAATATCTGAAACAAAAAACTTTTTTTGTTTTTCCGTCCTGCGCCTTGTCTGTATAATACGAAATATATGAGGTAGGAAAATTGTGATACATACAACGATTATGATAGAACCATATGGCGCTCGGGTAAGTGTTTGCTTGGTAGATTTTACATTATTATATGAGTTCATAATAATTTTATTTACTAAATGTAATAAAATACTTGTACATAACTACTTACCGACATTTTCACGTCTACCGGTTTCAAGGCGTAACCGTCTCTTTGTCAGAACACGAATTAAACTAACATGCAAAACCGATTATACACCATAACCATAGTTGTCATACAAAAATATAAAATTAACATGTTCCATTAATGCATATTTAAAACGTGTGGTTTTGAATCGGCATGTTGGTTTTATATTTGTCATTTTATTAATAGTTAAATTATATTGAGCTAGTGTTTGAGAATTTTGACAATAAAACACAGTAAAAGTTCTGCTCAACTTAGGCGGTACATAGAAAGAAATCAACTTCAATAAATTGCGGCTATCGAGCATTGGTTTTATTATTTTGTATAAAGTCATAGAATTGGTAGATGTTCTACGTTAATGCAATAAAGTTAATTTTAGAGTGTTATTTTTCATGGGATCTCTTGAAATCAATAAAACCATCTTAAAATTAATTTTAAGTTCTCTCAAAAGACTTTTAGTAAGTAATATGGAATCCAAGTCTAATGATCTATTAAAGGCTGATTTAAGAAGATATTTTGAATACTGCAACAATTCACTATTCAGGCTTTGTTTTAACATGCACATTTTTTCATCATTTCTATCTGTTGACTTTTTGTGTCGTTCCAGAGGGTTGTGGGGTAGTTACTTATGCTGATGACGCTCTTTTGTTGCTCTTGGACAATAACAGGAGAGAATTGAAATGCAAAGGTAGTAAAGCAATAAGTTTTATAACATCCTGGAGTAAAACTAACAGACTAACGTTTTCACCGCATAAGACAATGAGATTAATGATGAAAGGTGAAAAAAACAGGGAAAAAAACCCAACGATAAAAAGTAAATGGTGTCGAGATCCGTTTTCACGACAGTGTCAGGTACCTAGGGCAAATGGACAAATACCTCTGGACAGATCGGGATCTTTCTTAACTCACGTAAAGGAGATTTGTAACAAAGCCCATACTCTTTTTACGAAGGTAATAAGAGTCAGTTGGGCCATCTGGAGGTTGGGTAGTGGCGCAGTTAGACGGATCTGCAGGGTTATCTACGTCGCCCAACTGACATACACTGCCAGAGTGTGGTGCTATCGCGCGAATATAGGAAACATACAAAAAGCTCTTCTGAGTGGGCAGAGATCACCTCTGTTTGCTAGGACCATATAGGACTGTATCGATGGCAGATTTTCCAGTCCTTGCTGATGATTACTCAGCTGATTTAGAGTTGATGTAGTCTGTTGCGGTGAAAAAACTTTTACAATGTAAGAAAGTTGATTGTTTTTTTCTTAATCTTCCAGCTACGTAAAAATGACACAGCTCCCTTGATTGCTGCTGTCAGTATGAAGACGCTTGACGAATGGCAAATCGTATGGAACTCAGCGTCTATAGAGAGATGGACTCACTCTTTTTTCCCCAGCATATAAAGCAGAATGGAGTTTAAGTCCCTTAACATGAGTCACTACGTAATCCAGCTAGTAATGGGTCAAAGCGAATTTAGGAGCAAACTCTATGAATTCGCCCTTGCTGAATATATATACTGCATATGCAGGTTGGGCATGCAGACAGCTTAACACATCCCTTGAAGATGTTATATTTTTAACGTGGAAAGAAAAACAATGCCCTATGGCTTAATGTAGGTAATGAGATCGACGTGGAATTTAATTTTCTTCTTTAATTCAAACAATTTTGGTAAACTTGCAAAATTTGCAAGCGCATGGGTGGATAAAGTTTTTTTTGGCTGTAACGGGATTTTAACTCAAGTCATTTATGGAAGACTCAAATGACAACGGATGGAAGAATTGAGGATATGTGGATGATTAAACATAGGTTGAATGGTGAATTTAAACTTGCCAATGACGGGTCATAAGCCTGGTTAATGTCCAAACATCCACATTCCCTTCTAAAAATGTTTTCCTTCTCTGTTGCAACAAATTAAAATCTAAATGACTCCCTTTTTGACATACTCAAAACATTGTTGATTTAACTGCGTTATATTTAATATTCCCAAAGCAAATTTCGTATCGTTGGCTAAACGTTGCAATAAAGTAACATTCAGCTTACATGAATTAATAACATAAACATATATGCGTATTTATACAATTTACGGGTATTGCTGTTTAAAATTCAGTTCTGAAGCTTACTAGAGCTTATTAAATTGGTACTACATTTGATTAATCAACTGATTTTCATAATTGATTATGAATTCACATTATTCCTTTGTGAAACATATAGTTTACATGATCAAAAAATCGATACTGAAAATGCATACCAATGACGCCTTTGAAAATACATTTTCTATTCTGATTACACAATTAATACCCAATTTTAAAAAGTACTCGTAATCCATACTAATATTATAACTGCTTAAGTGTGTTTGTTTGTTTGTTTTTCCTTTACGTTTTCCTTTACGTCTCAACAGAGTGACCAATCGACATAATTTTTCACCCCGAGTCAAAAAAGTACAGTGAAAAAAATTTGTAATATGTCAACAATGAGCAACATTATTTGAAAATGGGGAGACGGTCAGGTGGGACGTCAAGAATAATCAATTTGAAATTAATGTTTTAAATTTCTACAACTGATTTGCTTTATTTATGGTTAGTTTGGTTTGCTTTTTGTTTTGATTTCGTTGCAGGATTTTGGATTTGTAAATAGAATAACAACGCAACGTCGCCATAGACTAACAAATCATTACATTTTTTTCAAGGAAAAGTAAAGATCAGGACCGGCAATCGATGTTCTTTTTAAATTTGTTGCAACAGAGAGGAAAAATTTTTTTGAAAAAAGAATATGAGACTCTAGGCATTTACAGGGCTTATTACCTGTCATTGGCTGGTTTAAGTGGCCACTGTACACACTATGTAACATTCACCATTCTGCCTATGTTTGAACATCCACATTTTCTCAACTGTTCCATCTGTTGACTTTTATGAAGTAAAAGAGCTGAAACCTTTATCATGTGGGTGAGATTCATCCGGCTGAACCAATTTACCCACTAGGCCTGAAAACAATTTTTCAATTTTTTGTACTTCTTCTTTTACCAGGTAGGTTATTGAACAATGTTTTGAGTATGTCTAAATGCTTGCAGACTGGCTAAATTAAATATAAACAACTTCCAAGAGAGGAAATCCAGCCAGTCTGCAAGCATTTGTACATACTCAAAACATTGTTCAATCGATTTTCTGTCCAAAAAAAAATCATTCAATCGAAAAAATTCATATTACTGAACGACAAGAAAATTAATCACCTAAATAATTTCTCTCTCATACCACGTGAGCAAAGCCGGGAAGGTTAAGATAGTAATATATAAATTCGCAAAAAGCTTTGTGTAATATTAAGCTCACTGTGTCCAGGTAGAAAAATAATAGTGAAGTAGAACCAGACATGAATATGCATTAAATTATTATTAAAAATTAGGACAAGTAAACTGTTGCGTCACGTTCTAATCCATATTGCAGTGCGAATCCATTTTGACGTGACGGATCTAAAACAAAAAGTAATCCATCTCTGTCAAAGTGGATTATCGCGGAATATAGGTAACCGTTTGTTGAGTCCACTCAATTGCTTTAATTCAAGTTCCGCGTTGTTTTACCCCATGTTAGTTCCACCGGGAAAGTGATAGAGCCGCTGTATCCATCATTGTCTAACTTTACTGGTAATGCTTTTAAGTACGGGTTCATGGAATCCATTCAACATTTCCGCTCTAGGTGCTGAAAAAATACCGCGGTTCTATCTGACTTCTTGGGCATAACTACAGCTCTGTTCTGCGGACGAAAGCTGACTTCATACGTTAAAACATTTAAAAGTAAGATGCACCATAAATTCACCATAGTGTCATCTTATCCCTGCCTTATAGTGCATAGAGAACTGAATTGGTCAATAAAATGCAACGTTTCTCGATTGTCGATAACATTTATTTATTATTTATTATTAGTGTATACACGGAACAATTGTCTTTTATAAACATAATCATAAATACAATTAATATACAGTGTTCTTTTACAAAATTATGAAATAATATAATAACAATATATCTATACATATTACACAGTTGTTTTATAAATGTTCTATAAAATTACTTCGGGATTTTAATACTTAACATACTAAGGTAGAAAAATAATAAAAATAAACATAACGCGGTATATTCGAAATAGCAAAAATCATAAAACATTGATTTGTTGGTATTGTTGCAATGTATATTGAATGCCCTAGGAATAATACTAACTGTCTCCTGATAAGAGCTCAGGGGTTTTCAATCGTTTTAAAAATAAAATATAAAAAAAAAAACAAAATAACAAACCTTTTTTTTTTTTAATGTATATATTTTTTTTTAAATATATAAAAATTTAAATTTTAAAAACTAAAAAAAACGAATTTCTAGTCATACGTTTATAAATATATTTGACATGTATATACATATTTATACTTTTTTTTTCTTTTTTTATAAAAGAACATAAATACTTAAACATCAGTCATAGTCCTTAACTATTTATTTGATAGCAAGTTTAAACTTCCTTTGGCTAATGTGAAAAATGTCAATACAACTGATCTGGTTCCCTAGACTGTAACCAAGCCATCCATGAAAGAAACGTGAGTCTTCAGGTACTAGTTTATAGATAATATATTATCCATGGCTTTATTTCAGCGAGTTTTTACAGGGTATGCTTGGTTACAACAGTTTAATGACGCAATGCAAAGCAGAGGGGAAATGTATCCCACTACGCATTTCTTCCGATTGTTGCCCAGTACTGTCGACAACTCTTAATTTATGCGGAGCATTAGCTTTTATGTTCCGGATCCTTAAACAGTGTCAAAATATACTGTTCCACATTTCAATAAACAGAACCAACTTATCGATAGTTATGCCTGTTAGAAGAGCTATCTCTAGGTTGAACAATAATGCTTTAAACATGAATAGTTTTTGCGTTTCTAAAACCGTTTTCGTAACAAGATTCTCTTATTTTATTTACATATTTTCACGATGTTACATTCACTTAATTCTACTGAGTTTTTTTCAATATTTTTATATCTATGAATTTTCATTATTTTTATATATCATATGAATTTTGTAGTTAAAATATGTAAATAAATAAATCAATGATTGAAATCTTCAAATCAAAGACAATGCAAAATGTTAATTGAAAAACACCAAGATAAATAAATAAGAAATAAATATTCTGACAGCCTCAAAAAAGAAGATTTTTTAGTTTTACTGTAAGTTGATTAAAATAAACACGTCAAATTTTTATTTCAGGCTAAGAAAAACACTTTCATGTAATGAAAACAATAAATAGAAAAAGCACTAAATAATGTTATAAGTTTTAAAAGATCTATAAATTACATTTGAATTTGCAGAAAACAGCCTGCCATAGAAAAGACAAACTGAGATTATAGCATTTTTGTGAAAAATTATGAATTATCAAATTTACACAACAGTCGGAAGGTTTTTGACTTTGACAAATGATAAATAATGCATGCATTTTTTTTTTTAATACTTCAAATAATTTTATTTTGTGTAATTGTTTGACCATTTTGAATGATTTTTAAGTCTGGCTGACCACACAACCTAACATGTTCATTTTGCAGATAACAATTAGTATGTTGTGTCATTATGTATTGAACAAATTATTTCACATTTCCGCAAGACAAAAAAAATTACGAGTTTACCTGCTACCGCGCCCCTTGACTTTACTGAACCCTTTTTCTAAGAAATCCTTTATCGATACCTCTTTCTTTTGTTTAATAAATTAAGGACACTATGTGTCACCTTTCTACAATATTTACATTTTAAAATGTCTCAACAGTCTTGTTTTACCCGCGTTTGAGTGAACATAACACAACAATCATGGAAAGTGCAAAGCAAATGTCGATTGCGATAAAATCCAAAATAATCACATTGTCGCAAGAAAACATATCTAATTGTGAAATATCTCGTCGAGTTGGGTATTCAGAAGGTGCAGTGAGGTTTTTATTAAAAAAAATCCAAGAAACTGGATCCATAGAACGGAAAAAAGGAAGCGGACGGGGGCGCGTGACATCTGCCCGAGATGATCGCTTAATAAAAAAAATTGTTATGCGCGATCGATTTTTAACGGCACCTGAAATACACGCAGAGGTGCAGTCTACCAGCACATCAACATTTTCAGTAAAAACAGTGTCCAGGCGGCTGTTGGAGCATGGTTTCCAAGCACGGAGTCCCGCAAAGAAACCATTACTCACGGACAAAATGAAGAAGGCTAGACTGGATTGGGCGAAAGAGCACCAGAATTGGACCTTGGAGGATTGGCAAAATGTTGTTTTCTCTGATGAATCAAAATTCAACCTTTTTGGTCCAGACGGCAGAAAGATAGTTCGACGAAAACGTGAGGAAAGATATCATCCGTCGTGCGTCACTCGAACCGTTAAACATTCACCCTACGTGATGATTTGGGGGTGCATGACAGCATACGGTTTAGGACCTCTAAATTTTGTACAGGGTACGATGAATGCCATTCAGTACAAAAAAGTGTTAAAAAAACATATTATTCCAACAATCGAGGACATTACGCAGTATACCGCGGACCCAATTTTTCAGGACGATTCTGCGCCGTGCCATAGAGCCCGCACTGTGAGTACAAATATATATATTTTTAAATGCATTTTGTGACCACATGATAAATAATTTATTGTTTTTTTATAGATCAATGAATTCAAGGAGAAAATTGGCTTAAAATCGTTGACGTGGCCCGGGAATAGCCCTGATTTGAACCCGATAGAAAATTTATGGGCGATTATGAAAAAAAAAGTCGGGAAAAAAAAATCAAAAAACATTGAGGAATTAAAAAAAAACTTAATTCAAGTTTGGGAAGAAGAAATAACATCAGAAATTTTAGATTCGCTTTACGCTTCTCTAAATAATAGAATTTTACATGTTATAAAAAATAAAGGTGAATTCACTAAGTACTAAATATTTTTAAAAGTTATAAATATGTTTAAATGTAAAATACTTTAATTTAAAATAAAGCGATAAGAACCTACTTCTTAAATATGAATTAAAAAATAACATGTCTTTTATTATTCCATCACAAACACTCGACCATAAATGAACCGTTATGGGTCTCTAAGGTTCGGGTAATCTGATACCTGATATATAATGGCAATTTCTAAGTACAATTCATGAGCAAGATTTTTTATTTTAACCTTGAAATAACGAGTAGTCATCACATATGTCAAACAATATAAAAAAAACTAATTAAATATCAAGAATAATTCATTATATGTCAATTTTAGTTTTTTTTGAGAACTCGTAAATTTATTTGTCTTGCGGTGTATATTGGGGTACTTAATTGTAAAGAATCAGTTAATTCATTTGTTATAATAACTTAAAAAATAATTTAATTATGTGTTAAAGAATTTTGGTGGTTTTTTCAAGTCAAGCTGACTACGTAACCTAACCTAACCTAACCTAACCTAACATGTTCATTTTGCAGATAACAATTAGTGTGTTGTGTCATTATGTATTGAACATATTATTTCATATTTATATCAGGATACTTAATTGTAAAGAATCACTTAATTCATTTGTTATAATAACTTAAAAATAATTTGATTATGCGTTAAATAATTTTGGTGGTTGTTTAAAGTCAAGGTGACTACGTAAACTAAAATATGCATTTTGCAGATAACAACCAGATGTAATATCAAATGATACCTCATTCAAACTTTTAATTTATGAGGTGACATTCTGCATTATTATTTTTTTATTACATGTATTTTAAAATTAATAAACATTAAAATACTACCGCATTTATTCACTTTTATTTAGTTAAGAGAACTAAATTTTTGGAGGCATCAATCTTCCCATCAGTAAATATACCCTAAGATTTTTCTAGTGCTGTAGCTGTTTTATGCAAATTGAGAAATGCTGTTTTTATGATCGACACTATTTTCAGAAAGTGGTTATTGAAGAATTTTGTATGAAAGCGGCCTGGCTGTTTTTAGCAATAGGTACATAAAATTGACCTTACTGCACCTGTTAACATCAAAATATCTTTTTTTATTGTGAACTGGCTGCTTTCTGCATAATTACGTTCAGTTTATCCATCCCGTTTATTATAAAAAATGGTGTATAGTACAATAATACCATAAACATTTTACTGATAGCAGGCAAAGAAAAATAGCACATTACGTCAAGAGTTATCTCATTTCTCAGCACATCAAAAAGAGAAAATTTTAACAAGACTTAAATCTCATGTACTTAGTATTTTTTCTGGCTCTCAGCTACAAGTTTCCATAAAAATAAATCGCTCTGTAAATAGCAAGATTTATCGCGACAAGCACATCACTACCCTCTAGAATAACTCACCCCATCGCAACAAAAACCCCATCGCACAAAAATCCCCAATAGAGGCCAGAATGAAACAGATAATAAGCGAAGAATTCAACGACACTTTGACAAAAAAAAATCACAGCCGTAATGAAATTTAAAAAAAAATTATTAACATGTTTGATTTTAATTTAAACAACTTTTTCCGTTTTTAAATTTACTGGTTTTATTGTCAAGCTTATAAACGATACTATTAAATGTACTTTTAAAACAATTCCAAGCTTTTTTAGCTCTTTTACCTTACAATATTCAACTGAAGGAAAAATTGAGGGAATGTGGAATTTAAACTTTTTTAAGCCCTGGTGTAAATTAAAATATACATGAATTTTAAAATTTGTTCATTCTCGTACCTAACGTTGTGAGAACATATTATAAAATAAGATATAACACATTTTGAATTATTTTTATTGGCTTATTTTCAGTTTGCTACCCATTGATAATAAAAAATAACCTTAAGTATTGTTCGAGAAATAAAAGATAAAAAAAACATAGAAAATACCATTTGCTTTTGAAATATGTTTCCTTAATCTGCTCCAATCGGCAAACGTTTGAAAGAACGGGATTTAGTCGGTTGCGAATTTTTTTCGGCTACTTTTGAACTTTCGTCTCTCCTCGCAAGTACTAAAATGTCTATATAAATGCCTGTTTAAAATAGCTTTTTTGATGTAAAAAAAGGTTTTGTTTACTTGTTATCATTGCAGAGGCAAATCGTGTATAAAAGCGATTATGTGCAGCTTACCATTATATTTTACCATCCATAATAATGTTTTACGGTGATTTTATTTACAGAAAAACATACAAATAATAACTATTTTATTATAATTACATTCGTATGTTTCTCCAAATATAAATAAAAATATTAATAAAGCGCGCCCGGTGCCAGCAATAAGCCAAAGAACTAGCCAATTACTCCAGCTTATTTCTTCATACAAATAAGTGTACTATATTTTAAACATATAAAACCCAATAACGAGATTTTTTACAAGAGTTAACCGGCAGATTACACAAATTCTTTAAAGAAACTCGATTTGGAAAACAGTATTTCAAACATTATTTCTTGAAAACTTTTTTTTGTAGATGATGCTTTTGACGTATGTCTCGTAACACATGTGACGCTTGACGCGGTTGTTTTTGGCATTATTTATTTCTAGAACAAATCGGCCAGTTGACATTTCAATCGAAATCAGAATGCCTAATACTGACTGAATTCATTGTGCTATTTTTTATACACTTTCATTAAGTTTTGTGTTAAATTGATGGATAATATAGCAACACAATTTAATATATCACGAGGTCACGTAGTTTTAGTTGATTTCATAGATGAGAGTTGTTGTATCACACAGAACCACATAAAAAATAGCACATTTTATTATGAACCTTGTATGTAGGTACTAATAAATGAAATAATTTTTACTTTTGCATACTTGTAAACAAAATTACCGTTTGCCACTGTAGCATTGTTACCAGTATTTATAAGTCGTGAGCTATTTTTTACCATTGCCCTTCTCAGCTTACCGAACGTAAATGAGAGATTCAATGAAAGGAGCAACATCTGAATAGAGCTCACAGTAGACTGATATAAACAGTTCGTGCTTTTTACTGAACTACGTGTTTTGCTTGCCAAAGCCGATGTGATATTTTTTTTATTTTATTTTATTTATTCATATTTTTTCTCTTACAAACTATAATTAATTTTTAAAATAATGTGACATCACTGAAGTTACCCGTGCCAAGGACACTTAACAATATATATATATATTTTTTAATATTTTATGACCAATTTAATAAACAGAGACAATTAACAAAATGTTCAAACAAAATGTTTAAACGCTAAGTATTTATGTTTATAATTAATTTATGTACATCTTTATCATTTATATAACTAAACGCACAATGAAAGAACAAAAACTTAACATAAGCTATACACTTGTGGAGCAGTTGATTCAATATTGGTTTGGGTAAATGGGACAACCCATTTTACTTGTACCTAGCTTCACTTTCCATTTTTTATAGCCTTTTTGAACATTTTTTCGTAATTTATTGTTTTAATAGATAGTGGAAGAAGGTTATAGATTTTAATTGAATAATACTCAATATTTCTTTGTCCAAAAGTGGTATTAGTTTGAATTTGTTTAAGTTGTCTTTGTGTTGAGGATCTAGTGATTATATTATCTGTATGTGATGTATTGTAAGGGTCATGTCTTTCATTTGAGTAATTGTAGTTTTTTAATGTAATTTATGAGCTAGAATTTGTATGGAGTTTAATCTCTATATATAATGTCTCAATGAAAAATACATTTTTTTTCAAATAATTCCTTTAGTACATATATATATATTTGTATCTTCAAGAATTAATTCAGGTCTAAAAGGGTTAAATAAAGGTAGAATTGTTTGTCACGTGGCAAAATGATCAGCACGTTTGCCTACTATCCAAATGGTCTTAGGCTCGATGGTTGACATGAAATATTGAATTAAAACGGTGTTTTTATACTAGAATATTTTTTAGTCTTTGTTTTATCACCTAAAGCATAAGTCTGGTAATCTTACCTTCATGTTCCAAAAATGACTAAGATACGCTGCGATTGGTGTACCAATGCAGTGCCCTATGTACTATAAAGTGACGTAAGAAAAATGCGTGTTTACACAATTGCTACTGAAACCAGCCAATGATAGGGCGTTAACCCTGTAAATGCCTAGACATCCGAATCTTGTGCTCAAAAATGCATCCCGCGCGGCCGCGTATTGCAATAAATCCAATAAAAAAAAAAAACTTTTAATATAATTTAGAAATGTCCTTTTCCTTTAGGTGGCTATTTTAATCTTTTTTCTTCTTGTCATAGTGTTTTTGTAACTGGCCTAAAAAACAGATAATCAACCATTCATTCAAAGACACTTGTCAATAAATTAGATGACACAAAAAATAATAAAAATTTCCCCTCTTAATTAATAAATCCGCTTTTCTCTAAGTGGCTTGTTATCGCTTTTTTTTCGAGAAAATAAAAACAGTGTTGTTTTAACATACCAAAAATAACAAACAAGAAACCATCAACAATATTTTGATTCTGTCCTAACTTTTGTAGACAAGAACTGGAGTAAACCCCTCGAAAGTTAGTAATATTAATAAATTACAACAAATACGAAGAACGTTTTGTAGCAGGGAATATATAAGTCTAAGCATAAACAGGGCTAATGACCTGTCATTGGCTGATGTAAGGAATGGAAATGTTACAACATAGGCATAAAGGTGAATGTTGCACAGTGTGTTAAGTGGCCACTTAAATCAGCCAGTGACAAGTAATCAGCCCTGTAAATGCCTATATTTCTTCTATAAAATGTCGGCCTCGTGGTGTAACGGTCATCTTACCTTCATGCAACATAATTGATCGAGATACGCTGCGATTGGTTTACCAGTACCCTATGCACCATTAGGTGCGGAAAGAAAATGATGGTGATGATAAAATGTTCTTCATCTCAGTTGTTATATATTATTCAACTATTAGTTTGCAGATACCAAGACATTAGTTATTTAAACACCAAAAAGCATAAAATTTTTGTCACTAAAAATTTCACTTTTTCCAAAGTTTTTTGTATTTATATTCTTTTTTATTTCATTATTTAAAAATTCATCTAACCAAAAAAAACAACCAAAGTGTTTATATTTGGATATCTAATATCACCAATATTTAATAAGTAAAACAGTCCCTATACGTACACATAATAAAGCGTTTATTGATCTTATGCTAAACGAAGGTACAATGATCAGTCTTACACTTTAAGTGGAAGTCCAGCAGCGATGAAATATAACAGTGTAAAACCATATTTTAAACCAATATTTTTGTCAACCTTCCCGGGAATCGGACCCAAGATTTAATCACAGGCTAACTGATTTAAAATTTAGCTTTTTATGCCTATACATAACTGACCAGATGGTCCAATCACAGTAGCGCAGAACACCCAGGTTCGAGAAAATACACGAATAATTTTGTTGATATTTTTCTCACTGGGAATAGAAACGGAACTGAAACAAATCGTAAACTAAATATTTATTTATTCATTCAAAATTACACTAGTTTATATATTCATGAATTTATTAAGGCTTTTTAAGCTGTACCCATGTTAAGGCATAATAATGAACAATAAATAATACATTGTAAAATTAATAAAATTATAATAGCATGTGATGCAATAATATAACAACCCAGAAAAAACAAAGTATTAATAAAAAAATTTCAAAGAAGACAATGTAAAAAAATATACAAATATAAATATTTAAATATAAATTGTTCAAATTAGGTAACAAACATAATCAAATATACAAAATAAAAGTATTATTGAAATCAATTGAAAATAATACGAAATAATTGAAATATTAATTGAGATATGGTTTTTGTAAACTCACTCTATACTTTAGTCAGAAATAAGAGTTTTAAAAAATATGCCAAATAATATACTCTAAGCAAATAACAGTGAGTACTAAAACAAATTAAATAAAATTAAAAAAGTATGGAAGGAAAGCAGATTAGTTCATTTTCTTGTAGGTTTAATAATCATAAGATCTTTTAACTATTCAGAAAAAAACAACCAATGAACGATTAACTTAGAATGCCTTGACAAGAATTTCAACCCTAATCAATGTAATGAAATCTTTTGATTAATATTTTTTTCTATTCGTAGTGTGGCCTTTTTCGTAAGTTTTTTTCTTTCAAAGTTGCGCAGAGTATATGTTTAACTAGCTAAATAATTTTCAAGGCTGTCCTTTCATGGTTCTCAGAATTTTTGTGCTTAATAAGGCGGATATAAATCTCACAATTCCAAAACGAAGAAGAAACTCTACCGACCTTTAACATTAATAATAATTAACATAAAATGTCTTAGATTCGAACTCGTATTTTGGTAAAAACTTCCTTGTGAAATATAGGCTTGTTATCCAGAAGTAAAGGTACCTTTATGATTGAGAGCCGCTTTTATCTTGTATGCTAGAAGTTTAGAAAACCACTTTAAGTAATGATCTCATTATTTCTATTCAAATATTTTTTTAAGGCAAAACTTTTTGACGTTATATGAAAGGAGGATTAAAAAAAACTGTGCGTAACATTACTACTACTATTACGCTTTTTCTATGCGGGGTAGTTAGAGAGGATAAAAAAGTCACAAGCTTAATTTGCAAGTTACTTTTTTGGTTGTATATCAAAAACTGATTTCAAATCGGTCATATTTTTCTATAAGAAAAAGACTCCCATTGATTTTGCCTTATAAATTACCCAAATCGCACAAAAGCCATTTTTGGATTTTGCGTTTTGGTGGGTAACTTCAGAATGGGTGATAGTTAACACAAAACTCCATGATAAGGTAGAAATAGATACAGCTTTTAAAAATAAATCTTATGATATTAAAAACATAAATATAAAAAGTGTGATTAAAAAAAATGAATGATGCATGTCGTGTATTAAATGTTTTTACAGGATAATGAAAATAAAAATTTTAAAATAATCAAAAAACAGTAAGCCAGTATAAAATTTTACTATATTGAGTTAAATAACGTATCATTTAACCTCTTAGACTCCCTACGACCACGTCATGTCATGGATGAGCGAGGTCAACACTTACATTTATTGAAATTTTTGACGAGAAAGTCAATTATTGAAATATCAAAAACACATTTGTTAATTTATTATTAAGATTTAACAGAAACAGACATAAGAAACAGTAACAATTTACTTTTATCCATGTTTGTTCTACATTTGCAATTTATAATTTGTTGCCCAACTAGACGACAGTCTGTTCTCAGGTTAACAAATTGTGAATTTACTCGTTTGCAATGAAACGTAGTAATAATAAAGGTGTACAAAAAAAAAATACCGTAAGTTTTTAAGAAGATATTAAAAATATATTTTGTGTTGGAATCACTGCATAGTCTGGAGTATATCATTTTTTTTCTAGTCCGGTGCGGTAATCCATTTAGTTATACTGACTTTAAACGTATTTAAGCTGTTGGTGGTTTTCAAGGAACTGTCCAACTGACTATACACTCTCGGTGCTATAACACTACATTGCCTTTGGCCGAAGCTTATTCTTACAGCAAAGGTAACATAATTTTCAGCAAGAGCACATCTACTCTATCGATTTTTCTGGGTTCTTTGTTCACTTGTTTTAATTATGTGAAACGGGCAAAAAGCTGACTTTGCAAACAACTGTTTGACACACAATACGTTTTGTTCTGCAAAAAGACGAAAAGTTGGGTACAGAAGAGAGAGATATTATTATTTACAATTGTGTTGGAAACATTTTAGGTAAAAAAATGGACAACGTGTTTGAATCTACCTTCAGGTACACAAAATATGATGCGTGCTGATGATTTTCTGATGTGATGGTAAATGATTAAGACCAACAACTTTTACACAATCAGTTATCTTCCTGATTCGTGAATTCGAACTGCGACTTTCAATATTAAAAAAAAAAAAAATTGGTACTCACGATACATAATTTTATTATTTCACAATAATTATTTTCATGTCACGACTTGCTAAAAAATTGTGGGTTCAGTCAGGACTCATATATACATAAACCAGTGTAAAGTTAGCTTTGTCAAGTCAAATTCAAACAGTAAATTTTGAAGTACCAAAAGGATCTGTTTTGGGTCCACAATCATATATTTTATATATTATAACTTATCACTGTACAATTTTAAACAAAAAAAATATTTTGTTTGCCGACGACATTGAACTTTTCTATAAAAATCAAACTGACGTATTGACAAATAATGACATAAACGAAGACCTAAATATATTGACTAAATGTACAAAAACACAAACTTACTTCCGCTTAATGAAAAAAAAAGTAATATTATCCATTTTGAATCTTGAAAAAAATTACATAAAATATATGCTAAAATAAATGATAAACGACTAACTGTAATAAAATATTTTAAATACTTAGGACTTAAAATTGACAGTCGATTGATGTGGACAATTCAAATCAACAATTTAATTAGCAAAGTGGCGACATTATCGAGTTTTTTTTTATCAAAAACTTTGTTCCAAAAACGGAAAAAAAATCTAGTTTTTGAAACCTGTGTAAAAAAATGAAATATGTTATATGCAAATACTATGGGGAACAGAATACCAAAATAACATAAACAGACTACAAAGAAAGCAAAAAAATACTAAAATTATTATATGACCTCTTTTATCTAACAGCAACTGGAGAACTTTTTAAACCAACTAAACAATCAAATTTAAGATAGCTATTTCAACTGTAATACTTTAAATTTATTCATAAATTATAATACGACTGATAAAATTGCGGACGAAGGAACTAAAACATGAAAAAAAATTTAGTCAACATGGACACAATACGAGAATATTAGAACAATATCATATACAACATTCTAAAACGAGACAAGGACAGTCGAGACTAATACACCGGGGACTGACATTATAATATAAACTACTAGACAAAACTAAACAAAAGACTCAGGTGAACGATAGAAGAAGAACAGAAGATGTTAAAAATATAACACGAAGAGTAGGATGTGAATTTTAAACTTAAATAATTTTGTTAAATGTATGTAATCAGTAATGGTTTAAAAATAAATTTCCCAAAATCGGGATATAATATTGTGACACATTTATATATCCCACTTTGACTGTTTACCTGAGAGAACTTTCTAACATCTATTACAGCAAAGGCCATCTCTTCGTTCTAGTAACGAGAGAAACCTTTCAATACTCATTCACAGCTCTAGTTGTTTTGTCTCCTCCTTCACAGTAGTAGCTGCTTGATTATGGAATAATCTACCCAGTAATGTCAGAGACGCCTTTCTTTATTTACGTTCAAATCATGTATGAAATATCGCAGATTTTTTTTTCCTCTTTTTTGTTTAAAATAAATAAATTAATCATAAGTTGCGCAAAAGTATGACGGGAACGTTTCAAACCAGTAGACAGAAAAGTCGGTGGGTGGTTATGTACAGGTGTTTTTTTTTTTTTTATAATGCTTGATACTAAAAACATAGAAACATTTAGAAGGATATGGTGACTTACAAATCAAAAGTATAAGTTTCGAATAAAATAAAATGATCCCCAAAATTGAGAAATTTGAGTAACTTAAAAAAACCCAAATATTTATTTAAGAAAAATATTCAATCAGCTTTTCATTCAAACAATTTGTTGTCAGCATATTACATTTTATTTTTGTAACCTTTTTATTTGAAAAATAATACGTAATATAACTTGTATAGCAGACATTTCTTAGCTGTTTACTGCGACAATTTTCCTACAAGATAACGGAAGATAAAAAATTTCATTCGTACTATGGTTGTCGTTTTTGTAAAGACCGTTATAAAAATAGTAATAAAATAAAATAATATCCACAATAATGTTTCTTTAAAGAAAATGCCGAGCATCTGTTGGCGCAGAAGAAAAAAATATTAAATATTTCGTTTAAATCACACGAAAAAACAAGCTTTTGTAAAGTTTGATTTACAATTTTTTGTTTTAGGTTATTATGCAGGTAAATAAATTTTATTAAAAAGTTCAGTGGATTTTCAATATCTTAATAGACTCTCAAACTAAACCAAATTTAAAAAATATGTATTTTTATGTTTCGTGTTATCAGCGCAGCGCTATGGTTTTTCAAAGTTTTGTAATTTTTAAATTATTTCGTTCTTGACGTGGCTTCCCAGAAACCAGAAATTAATAACAAAATTCTATGATTGGTTGATTTAAAAGAACTTGTGGAGCAGTTCAAAGTAGTTATTAAACAAAAACATTTATTCTTTATACATTTTCGAGAAACTTCGCCATACCATTTTATACTCCAATTTTTACCGCGGGTAAGAAAACATTTTTATATACATTTTCTAGCACTGAACTTTCTCACGTCATATTTTTTTTTTGTCGTTTCCAGATGGATCCAAAATACAGAACTGAGTGAGTGATATGTAATAGAATCAGAACCCTGAACTAGTTTATTGTACTCTCTGATGGCTTCTCTCCGGCAAAAAATAAAAAGTTTTGCCTCGTAGTGTAGCGGTAGGACAACTCGTCCATGTTCGAAGTATCTGGTTCGATTCCTGGTAGGATGGACGTAAAATATTTTTTATTATTATTGATAATTTATCTAGCGCCATTTTTGTGAAAATCACCTCAAAGGTGCTGTACAATAAATATTCGAACACGTCTTGTCAAGTAGCTCGATCACAAATAATTATCGACATGCTAATAAGCGACGTGATAACAGTTTATCGACATGGTTGTTTATCGCATTCGCGATCACAATGGAACATCCGTGAATACCGTATATTAAATGTCACTGTTTATTTTACATTTGTATGATTAGTTATCACATACCCCGAAGAGAACAACGTGTAGTTTCCAAAACTAGTCGGTTGTGACAATAAAAAAGTGGTTCACAAAACAAAGCTATTTTTTTATACCTCAAAAAAATAAATCACCTTAGTCTTTTCTGAAAAATAAATTTGAAGTAATATTGCCTTTAACCGTTGGATTATCTTCTGGGTTTTAGGCAAATAAAAAAGATTCATCTAATTGTTCTTGAAATAGTTTCAGACCTTTTTCTAAACATGATATGGTGCTGAGTCATGCTAAAAGATTGTATGATTGATTGAAACTCATCCCAGTTCCACGAACGAACCTGTTTCTAACATTGTTTTATTTTGCTTACATATAACTTATTAACAATTACTCAATGCAGAATGACAAGTTTTGTGATTGAGATATGAATTTCAACTTTTGAGTTTATCAGTAAAAAATATTATTGATACTTCGTTGTAATTTATTACAGTAATGAAAGACGAGTTATACCAAAATCCCTGAATTTATAATAAACAGGGATCCATTAATTTTTTTCCACAACAACAGGACTTGACGTTCAATTACAGTGGATTCCAGCACACTACGCCCAGGCTTGAGAATAATCTCATTTATTTTTTGTGTTCTCACCGGGAATTGAAACTAGCACCTTCCGCGTTTGAGTCAAGTGTCTTAACCACTACACCACGGAGGCCACCTAAGTATCACTCGTATTTTATTTCAAGCCGTTCACAATGAAGTTCAGGTACCGGAAAATAATGAAATCGGAAAAAACAATGATGAAAGTATGCTTTATCCTCTCAAACTGGATCTCTCAGGCGACTGTGTGGTTAAACTATGTATGACGGATGAACCAGTTGTTATCGGTGTATTATATAAGACTGAGACTAGCATTATCGTCAAAATCGAGAAAGAAGTGCAGCGTCCGTTTGGACATGTGGATCAAATAGACAGCTAAAGAAAGGTTTCAAAAATTTGTATACGAATTTCGATGAATGCAGAAAACGAGGAAGACTTAAAAAGATACGGAACGACCAAATTTAACAAATAATTGAAGATGGAGGAAACTACATAATGACATGGCGCTCTATTCTCTCTGCCTACCACGGTGAAGAAATAGCTCGATGGTTTGTTTGTTTCTGTTTTTTGTATAGCTATCAAAATTGTTAACCAAGTGATATATTTGATCTATGTTTTCAAACATTTGACTAGTTATGTTCATCTTAACACTAGCAAAATGCTTTATCATACTATTGTACAGTCTTCTCTTTTTTTATGGAATTATTGGATGAGAAGGAGCCTGTTATAATCATATTAATCCTTTAGAAACCATACAAAAACGGATTATTTAAATTATACTTCCCAAAAATTCAACTTTTCCCTTCAACCAATTATTTGAGAAAGCTGAACTTTTGAAGCTACCAGAAATTTATTTCCAGCAATGTCTAAAATATGTTTTTATGCACCAACGTTTTTTTTTTTTTCAATTTGATAAAAATCTAGTCAAAGATTGAATAGTTAACTTGAAATATTTTATTGTAAATCCGGACTCGGGCAACGATACTCATTTTTCGTAGCTCCAAAACTATTCAATGCATTTCATATGAACAGTATGATAGATATAAATTATTTTAGTATATTTCAAATAAAAATAAAAAACGAATTTAAATACCCTCTTTTTTTAATGAATAAAATATAATTTTACTTTAGTTTTCTCATTTTTAGTGACAAAAAAATTGTGTTTTAATACCACCACCCATTTTTCAACTTATTAATATCTATTATATTCTTCAATTAAAAATAAAATGTACAAAATAAAACAAATGTAAAAATAAAACACAGGCCATGCCTTTGTGTTAAAGTAATAGTTTTTTCGTGTATTTCTAACTTATTTATACCTATTTTAAATCCAAAAAAGAAATTATTGTTAAAAAAAAAAGACGTGTTGCCATACTAAAAAAAAAGCATTCTGAATATTCATATTTATTCGCACAATACTGAAGAAGAGTATACATAAACAGGAAAGGGCGTACATATATTTGAAAGAAACATAATACATACACGAAATAAGCTTTAAGTTAATGCGCCATTCCTAACTTAAACTTTTTAGGCTCTACGAGATGATATTGCTGACTGTGACATTTTACAAGCTTTGAAATTGTGAAAAATACGTACCCGTTATCATTTCGTCTACTGCCGGAGTAAAATGTCCTCAAAAAAGCGAAATACGCACATTAAGGCTTTTTATAGCGAGTCGGCTGGAACTAACAACAAACAGTCTTTGTTAACACTGTGTGTGTTGGTTTACCTATATTTTCATATAATTCACGTGAGGCAAAATATTTTTTTTTGGATCTTGAATTTGATGACATGTAAAGTTGTAAAAGGCGGGATAAATTAGATTTTTTATAAACAATTTATTTTATTTATTTATTTACACTCTTTATCAAAATACAATTCCATGTTCACTTTGCCCAGCTAACAAGGGTACAAACCCCGTTCTAAGCTAGACAGTTACATTTTAATATATTATAATAGTTGACAAATTAATATAGAGCACAGACAAACAAAATATAAACTTATTCGTATACACATTTTGATACATAGAGACATACACATATATACACATACATATATATATATATATATATATATATATATATATATATATATATATATATATATATATATGTATATATATATACACATATATACACATGTACTTACACACACACGTACATACACCCATGCGCATACACATACATACATTCATAAAAACATAGACAATTTATTTATGCGAAACTTCTTGGTTGTCATCTATAAATATATTTTTTTTAAATTATTCCTTATTTTTTATATTTTATTTTCGACATCCAGTAAGAATCTCCAATCCGTGGCATGCATCAATTTTTCTGACTCCCTACGACCAATGTCATGAAAGAGCGAGGTCAACACCTTCCGTAACTTGTCTACACTCCCGTCTTTCCACGATTCTGGCAAAAGGTTATGGACCTATTTGCCTACGTAATAGTGTTGTCTCGATGCCAGAACAGTGTTGACCCCTTCACTTAGTATCAGATCCCTATTAAAGTATCTTGTATTATAGTTGTGGTTGACGCTTGGGTAAATGTCTCTATTTATGTGTGTAACCACTACCGTTCTCAATATATACTGTTGACGAAATGTTTTTTTAATGCATACTGTAAGTGCATATTTATTATTAAAATTTATTGCGACAGAGAGGAAAAACATTTTAAAGAAGGGATTATGAAAATATAGGCATTTATATTGTTAGAACTAACTAGATAATTGTTTTAAAATTCACAAACGTCATAAAAAAAAAAATTTTCAGCAGTGTATATGAACAAAATACCACGGTTTTACTATTGTTTTCATGTAAATCATTTATTTATTCATTGATTAAAACTTATTGAAATTAAACTCGTAGATATACTTTTAGTTCACAGTACATTCACATTCTATCACTTCTTCACAATATTTTAAATAATCAAACTTCGCCTGTTTATCTGAGAGAGCTCATCCAACCTCTTTCACAACACGGACTATCTCTTCGTTCTAGTAACGAGAGAACCCTTTTAATACCCTATCATCGTTCTAATTTTCTTGCCTCCTCTTTCACAGTAATAGTCTTGGTTGTGGAATAATATACCCACTAATGTTAGAGACGCCCCTTCTTTATTTACATTTAAGTCAAGATTGAAACGGCACTATCTAAATATTTAAATTATTCCTTTATCCTTCTTCTTTTCTTCCCATCCCCTCTCCTCTCTTCATTGTATAGTGTTAATTTTTTTGTTTGTTAATCTTTGCTTTTAATTTTTGTATAAAATTGTAAGATTCATTATGTCCATGTATTTATAATTTTCTCTAACTGAATGGTTTGGGTAGGTAGGAATAAATTGCCTTAAAGCCATATGCCCGCCCTTATATGTTTATATATTGTATGTGTATATAAAGTGTCAAATAAAATAAATAAATAAATATATACGTAGAACTTGAAAATTGTATAAATATTATGTCCTTTTTTAAATATTAAATTAAATGTCGGTGTGATATTTGCTGTTTTTGGATAATACTCGGATCTTTGTGGTTTTCTATTGCATAGTGTGACAAAACAAGTATGAACGGTTAAATTAAAAATATCAGTTTTTCAGCAACGTGAAGTCTCCGTATAAAGATTTGTCAAAATATTCAGTAAACACTGCTAAAAACGTATAAAGAAGACTATCCAAAACATATGTATATTAAGCTGTCAAACAATAAATGGATGTAGCGCTATTAGTGGTGGAAACACAAAATTAAGAAAAGTGCAATCGAACCATTCTTGGATTTTTTCTTGCAACTGGCGTAAATGAAACCCGCGGAAGCCAGTTTCGCAGTTGGACATCTAACCAACTACGCAACGGCGCCTGTCCTTATCTCTATAATTATTAACATAACTATTGTAATGATAACATTTCATCCCTCTCGTACGCAGAACGAGAAATCAATTATTATTATAATATTCATTTTACCCAACCAAA
The DNA here is from genome assembly GCF_059751315.1 of Micrasema longulum. Classification (NCBI taxonomy): domain Eukaryota; kingdom Metazoa; phylum Arthropoda; class Insecta; order Trichoptera; family Brachycentridae; genus Micrasema; species Micrasema longulum. The sequence goes on from NW_028277780.1 coordinate 430,552, forward strand.
GCCGTTAAGCTCATTTGTAATCAATATACAGATAACACTAAATAAATATAATTAGTCTGAAATCAATAATGAATGCAAATAGTGTATTTATCCCCCACTGCTTTTCTAAGTGTGTACACAAACACAGTAAGCAAGTTTAATCCTCCTAATTCAATACATAAATAATTGACAACTACCCACTTGAATCTGAATATAGAATTGATAGAATTCAAAAGATTATTTAGAAAAGGGTGTCTCAGTAGGAGGTAAACAATTTGAATTTCAAAAATCGAATTAAGAAAAAAAATCAAAAGTAAAATTCAAAAATAAAATATTTGACAAACGACATTTAGAAAAATAAATACGAAGGTTTTCACGGTCACTGTTATCAATATTCGGCCTCGTGGTGTAATGGTCAGCGCGTGTGCCTACCATGCGATGGGTCTCGGGTTCGATTCCCGACATGGTTGATATGAAATATTTATTTACAAGGGTGTTTTTTTTTTAACACCACAATATTTCATTGTCCCTCGACTGGTACCTGAAGCATAAGACTGCGGTACGCTGAGATTAAATGATCAAAGTACACTGCGATTGGTGTACCAATGCAGTGCCCTATGCACAATTAGGTGCAGGAAAGGAATCATGCCTTTTTTTTACCGTGTGTTTGATTTGTTTCGAAGTTTCGGCTACCATCGCAAAAATCGTCTTCAGAGTTGACTGTCTTTTCTAGAAAAAAAGTATGTGTTTATGTACTTGTAATTTGTACTGTGTCACAGTCGGCAGTTGGCACATTTTTTTGGTTTTTTTAGTATGTAGTGCTGGGTACCATGTTGAGTACAATTTAAGCCCGTCGTCTTTGTTTATGCTATTTGGGTGTCTGTGAATTTCAATTGCCTGAAGTACCACTGCCACTAGTACTACAAGTTTACTCTGAAGATGGCTTCTGCAATGATAACTGAAACATCGTAACAAATTCAACACATACGGTATCACCCAAAAAAGAAACATATTGACATTTAGAGACATTGATAATTAATAATAGAGCATTTGCACCGCCGTACATTCAGCTATTGGATGCTGGAAAAACTCAAAGTTGATACTGATTTATCGAATATAATCATCTTCAGCGATGAGGCACATTTTAACTTCAATAGATTCATTGAAAAGCAGATATTCCGCATTTGGGCAGCTGAAAATGTGGATCCAAAAACAATGTGGATATTTGGATATTTGCATCGATAAAAAGTCACTGTTTGGTGTAGTTTTTGGCAGAGGTGGGATGACATGAACTGTGATTGTGGAGAGGTGCAGGATGATCCTCATCTGTTGCGGTGTCCACAAATGCAGTTAACTTGTGATGATAATGATTTGAGAATGGCTACTGATAAGGCGATATTTGTCGCTGCACACTGTAGTGGCAAGGTCTGAAGTACGGATCCGATAAGTGAGTAAGTATTTAAAAAAATATTTATATTTTATAAATTCAAAAAAAAAAATAAAAAAAGGAAGGAGGGAAGACAGATCTGGGATTACCCCGTACGGATCCCCTGGCAAAAGGAGTTCTTAAGACCGAGTAAACAATTTTTTTTATCATATTTTCTAGTGCATTGTTCTTGTTATTTTAGTTGTTTACAAGTGGAATGGCACGGATTGCCTTTTTACGGATAAGCTTTTTTAATTATTTTTTTATATTGTTTTCTCTCCGTACATAATGGAGTATAGGGCACTGCATTGGTACACCAATTGCAGCGTATCATAATAAAAAAATGTTACATGAAGGTAAAATGATCTGTCTTACGCTTCACTTACTGTTCAGGGACTATGAAATATTCTGGTGTGAAAACTGCCTTTTAAATAAATATTTTATGTCAACCATGCCGGGAATCGAAACCGAGACCTATTGCTCGGTAGGCAAACGCGCTGATCATTACACCGACGAAGAAAACTTTAATTGGCCTGTAATTTTAGTTTATTTGGAATTTTTTCTTATTTTTTCATTAGATAAATTTTAAATGAAATAACGGTAACAAGTTTGAAAAGAAAAAATTCGTCGTAATATAAATTCGATGTTTAAATGTGACAGAACAGTTACAGACGCATACATATTTGTTTGCGTTGCCACAATCCTTACTCATTCCTTTTTGTAATTATGTCGTAAAATGTTTTCCACAATAGCAATTTGACAACGTGATTAACATAAATAAATAAATAAACATGACCGCTCAGCTATTCCTAGCCATCCAGGGGATGCTAAAAAGTCACGTCTCTCGTATTGTTTTCTAAGATCGAACAATACAAACTTCCTAAAGCTGTGCAATTACGGGGGACAATTAACGAAGCTGTCACCTATATGAATGATCGGTTTCGATTAAAGCGTCATTATTAATTCCTCTTCATTAGACTGCGCACACAATCCATGCAATATTAATTATTATCGACCCATAGTTCCATAGGGGTGAATGCTAATCTAAACATCTCCAACAAGCGAGAGGATGGAGCTTCTGGAGACACTTAAGCCAGTCGACCAATTTATTGAAGATTGCATCCGATATTTTATAGATTGATTCAAAAGTATTGTCCATCTTCCTTAATTCAGCCCAAAATAAATTCCCTAGATCAGCCAAACAAACTTACTTTGCCTTCACAAACACCGCATGATTGAAGAATACAAATCGCTCTAATGCGAGAATTGCAGGCTCATCTGATGTTGAAAATAATGGTGAAACGTATTCAAAAGATCCAATTTTTGTATGATTTCTTCGAGTATTTTGCGTCATTTGACGCCGGTAGGATAAAACTGGAAGAAAGTATGGAAAAATAAAAAAACATGTCGAAAAAATTCACGGTCGTTAAATTTTTATTGTTTCCCGAATTCCCTTTGTTTTTTTTATAATTTACTTTATAATTGGATCGGATGATATTTATTTATTAAAATTTTTGTACATAATGGAATTTGTACATTGGCGGGCTTATTGCCAAATGGCAATTTCTTCCAACCAACCAATAAAATAAAAGTTTTATTTTTAATTCAAGTTACAGAACATACTCAATAGAAAAAATGATTAAAAAGCTAAAGATATATAAAAATAGAAATAAACGTATTTGTTTATTAATAACCTTAAATCAAAACTATTACTCAATGGGAAAAAAGAAAAAAGAGGAAAGTAGGAGAGATTAAGGAAGAGAAAGGAGATGTTTCTTAAGACGTGATTTAAACAGAGATAATGTAGTAACATCTTTGATGGTGGATGGGAGATGATTCCACAGTCGAGCCGAATCGACACTATATGAGTTTAAGAAGAAAGAGGAATTGTGGATGGGTATTCAGAGAGTGCCTTGAGGATTAGAACGAAGAGGTAAACCATGAACTGATAAGAGTTGAAATTTTTCACGCAGGTATAAAGGAGCGTAAGGACTATGAAGTACATTGAACAGAAGTGAGAGGGAGTGATAGTCTCTCCGCTGTCTAATTTTGAATATAGTTTTGATATGCTGTCTGAAATCAATTTTTAAACTCTCTTTTGTCACCCTTGCCTTACCTACATTGCTACATTATTAACATTATTAGAACCGACATTTTTGTATTACCACATTATTAAAAAACAACAAATGCAATACCAGAGTAGTTCAACATTCTCAACAAGAATCAGCATTTTTTCAAAGATAAACAATTTATACTTATTCAACGACCTAGCTATCTATTACAAACCAAAGCTCAGTCTCATTGACGTTAATAAAAACTTTTGTTATATTTATTTATGTATTTTTTTTTTTCAAAAAGAAAAATACTAGAGTTCTTATAATCTAATAGGATATTTTAATTTTCAGAACATTTGATAAAAATTGTGCTGGAAAAATGGAAATCGAGTTGTGGTACAGTGGGATTTGAATCTGGGACCAGTCGAAAGTCACTTCGAAACGATTACAGCCGAACCTATTCGACTCATCTCATCCACAGGTTTTAGCTAAATTAAAGTTTACGCCATTTTTCGGCCAAAATCGAAACCGTTAACGCGGCTGAAACTCGTTTTATTGGCCAAAACAGGCGGAAATCAAAACCGAAACTTTGCTCGGTCACTATTAATTAGTACTGTGTTAGCTTTATGTTTTATGTTATCAATTTTACATATTATTCCAACATAGGCTCACTGAAAGAAATTTTTACTAGATAAAAAAATTTAGATGAGTACACAAATGTATCTGGGGAGTATAGTTAGGGAGTATATGAATATAGTTCAATGGATGGAAAAATATAACATGTTTTTAAAAGGAGAGTGAATACAGGCAACAAATTATCGGGGCAATAAGTACAGTAATCTCTAATGAAGCTAGAAAAGCAGTTTTTTTCACAACGGAGTTTTAGTACCGATATTTATGTATAAGAGTAAAATATGGAACATGCCAAAAAACGGATGCAAGAAGGGGTTGAACGAGGTTGAAATGTTAATGTGTGAGAAATTGTTGTATGAAAGGGTTTCAAATGAAAAATTCAGACTAGAGTGCGAATCGGAGAAAATAATGATTTATAAGATAAGAGATAAGAAAGGCTCACTAAGATGGTTAAGACACGAAAGACGAATGGTTGAAGAAAGAATGATAAAAAAGATAAAGGAAAGTGGTTATAATTTCGTATATTCTAATCGGCCGGCTAACGATAGCTTTAATGGATTAGGATTAATGATATATAATACATTGATCAAACTAAACTTTAACAATCTTTGAAATTTTTTATCAGTACAGTAGGTATGGTCATTTTCATTTTTTTTCAATGTATTTATTTTATTTTATAAACTTTTATGTACATTACAAAATATTTTAATGCATACATTAAACGAAAAAATTAATACTAAAATTTAAATATACAAAAATAGTAAAATAAAAATACCCAGCAATTAAAGAGAAAGAATGCTATCCTCTCTGAACTTTTTTTCACTAATTTGAAAGATGTCAATATCCGAAGAGATGCGGTTGAGTTAAGACATTGCTCTTCCTACTGGCATTACCATCGGCCAGTTGGTTCTGAAAGCAGGAAGATAAAACAGCTTAAGCTGTTTATGTCTAAGATAGTCATTAGGAACCTTAATAAAAATACTCTCCGTTACACCTTTGTTGATCGTAATACCACGGATCAATCGGAAAAAATACATAAGCAAGTATGCATTTCTTCTTTTCTCTAAACTATTGTAGCCAAGCATTACCAGTATGAAGTCAGACGGGTACAACCACGGACAATATCCGCACTTCCTTAAGTAAAGATACCTCAGAAATTTCTTCTGAACCATCTCCAGCATAAGAGAGTACTTTAATTCGTGGGGTGCCCAGATCAGAGATCCACACTCAAGTCTGTTTCGCACCAATGAGTTATAAAGAAGCCTTAGAACACGAGTATTCAAGAACACTTTAGCTGTTTGGAGAACAAATCCTAACATTTTGCGCGCATTGTCACATGGTATGCTCTAAGCAGACGTGGCAAGTGTGTCGTCTTTAAGCCAGGAGTGATAACACCGCTTGCTTCTTCAATGCTTGCCTTTTTCATAGAAACACATCGATTTCTGGCAGAAGTGACAAGAATCTGAGATTGGTTGTTAAATTTCCTACTGCAAAGACAGCATATTATAGATAATTAAAGGTCACGTAAGACTAGGACGACCTTAAAAAACGTGAAATGATATGATAAACAAAAACAATAGAATGTTGAAGAATCTATTCCACCCTCTCTGCTCATCCACACTGAGAAAAGGTATGAAAGTTGAAGTATTCGTAGAACCAGCATTCGTTTAGACACAGATAATGTTTTTTTTTTTAATGTTTGCGTATTTGGGCTATTTAGTACAATAATAAAACTACAATAACGCGGTGCGTAGATTTTCTCGGTCACTGTTATTAATATGTATCTTTTTTGAGCGATCCCGTATACGTGAGATTCGTTCCGAGGTTTCGGCTACCATTTCAGGAGCCATCTTCAGGGTAAACTTTGTTTTGTAGAAAAATATGTGTTTCATAATCATTCTCTTTTATGGTGCATAAGACACTGCTTCGATACACCAATAGCAATATACCTTGATCATTTTTATTACATTAAGGTTAAATGACCAGGTTTTTTTTATGTATAAAAACAAGTTTTAAAATAAATATTTTATGTCAACCATGTCGGTAATCGAACCCGAGACTGACTAAATATGTCTTTATTTACTTGTAATTTGTACCGTATCGCAGTCGGCAATAGGCAAATTGCGTGTTATTTTTGTAGTGTAAAGTGTCATTTTAGCCAGTCATCTTTGTTTATTTATAAATATACAAACACCCAAATCAAGTATGAATCTTAGTCGGCAATATATGAGAACTGAAATTAAACTCAACATGGTTTCCGGCACTACACACTACGAAAATGACACGAAATATACCTGCTGCCGACTGCGACACGGTACAAATTTCTAGTACATAAACACATTTTTTTTTCTACAAAACACACAGTTTACCATGAAGATGGCTTTTGCAAAGGTAGTCGAAACATCGAAATAAATCCCACATACAGGGGATCACCCAGAAAAGCTACACATTAAACTAAATAAAGTTCAGTAAATAAAATGACTAAAAAAAAGTCGTAAATGATAATTGTTTGACAGAGATACAGCTTTTGAAAATGATATAAAATTGGGTAAATCTAAATTGTCTTTAGGTTCAAAAACCTCTGAAAGGTCGATGTTTTTTATCCATATTAGTATTCATAATTCGTAGGAAAGATAATTTTTCCTGTTAAAGTTTATGTGAGGGCAACTGAAAAAAACAAAATATACCTCCTGTTAATTTACTGAGATATATGAACCGAAATAATAATTATATCATACAATTTCACATCACTCAAGACGGCTTTAAGAAAAATCTAGAGATGAAAAAAGTGTATATCTTCATACCATAGGGGTAATTTTTAATTGGATCTAATCAGATATAATATTCATAGAATAAGGGGTCGTGAAAATGTTCAAATATTCACTTAGTGTTTTTATTATTTTGTATTTCAAAGTTATGTATTGTTATTTGTTAAAATTCAAAATTAAAAGGGCACTGATATGCTGATTTTTTTTATTCAAGTGATTAAAATCTCACTGTATTTATTAAATGTTAACTCTTTTAATTTCTGGAATAAAATTAAACAAAACTTTCTGTTGGAATATTTATTAATATTTAGTTATTTTCTGTGAACAAAGGCGTTCGATTTAATGTTTTTTTTAATAACATTCTTGTTTATTTTATCTCCGCGTCATGGCGTTGAGCATGGGGCGTTACAAAATGGCGTGTTTTTCGCTCTATGTTTGGCAATTTCCCGCGGTAATTGCGTTGCCGCCATTTCGGTACAGATCATGGGATCAATTTCCGAACACTCACTTATTTGCGGAGTTAATTAAACGCCTGATGGGGCAGCGTATTCGCTTGAATCACCGTGTGCGATAAATAACTTAGGCGAATTGCTAAAACATGTTAAAAAAATACAATAAAAGGCTTATTTCACATGCATCGTACAAACTTAAGCTACATACGACACGGAAAGTAAGGGTGAATAATTAATATTGTGTTAATAATATTTTTTCAGTAGCAACTCATTATTCTCTTTCAGCACCCAATGTTGCATAAGGAATTGCATTGGTACACCAACGATCATTTTGTAACATGAAGGTAAGATGATCAGTCTTACGTCTCATATACCAGCCTAGAGACTATTATTGTTGAAGTGTTAAACCACCTTTTCAAAAAAATATTTCGTGTCAAAGAATCAAACCCGAGATCTCGCGCATGTTAGGCAAACGTGCCAGCCACTTAACCTTAAATTATATTAAAGTTTCGGATATTATTTAGTTTTAAATTTTTTTTTAAAGATGTGAATAAATGATATAGTTGTTGCGTGTAATTAGAAACAGAACGCCGAATGTGTGTTTTTGACTCTATGGCTACTCCCGCAAGAAAATCTACAAGTCGAGAGTACCCACCTTTTTTGGGTAGTGCTTGGGGCTTTCACTCACCATTTTCGAGGTTCTGAGTTAGATTTCTGGCAGGGTAGATACTAAACATAGATTTAAAAATTGGTTTGCCTTCATAATGTATGGTATTTAAATAAAATAGTGAAATTTTATTTTTTTTATTTTTGCTGAGTGCCTATATAACATTTACAAACCTAAAATGCATCTTTTTTTACTACTTTTCTTCTATACTTCATTGTTTTACTTTAAATCTTTTATTATTTTTTTACTATAGTACATTACTTTTTTTAGTTTAACCATAACAATCAACTTTTAATCGGATTGTGGCTCCGTGGCTAGTGTTGCGGACTCATGGATCAGAGGTCCAAAGTTCGAACCCCACTTGACCCCAACTTGAATTCCATTTTCTAATATTTACAACTCGTTGAAAATGGTCACGAAAATTGAAATGTTTGGGTAGATTATTAGAACGTTATTATTTCTTTTTTATTAAAAAAAAAAAACGTGTTTTCATTCTATTACACAATTTTGTATATAATTTTTTTATACAAATTGGCTCCGGCCATTAGATATAATTACAAATAATAAATAATAATAAACACATGGATATAAAAAAAATACGATTTATTATACAAACAATTTTATGGACCTCGTAGTTATTGCAGTGCCTACAAAATGATGACGACTTGACGGGTAAACTCCTTCATTGCTTTACTTCAATATTATGGCAATACCTTAAAGCTCCAACAATACTCTTTCCTAAGCCACTGCAAGTTCGCCCAAGAAGAACTATATTTTTCATTACTATCATCGCCAGAGAACAAACTAGTCAAACTATCAAACAAATAAGAAAATTGACATCTTCATGCTATTTGATATTTATTAAATAAAAGTTCTTTTTCCTGGCTGTGTGTCCCATTTACTTGAGGTCAGTCTTTGTAGTCCTCAATCTACCCGTCGGACCAGGAAGAAAGGGTCGTTAACGTCATACACTACCCAGATAATGCAACCATAGTAACAGTGGCAAATCCTGATATTAAGAACATACGAGGGTACTATTTGCAAACCCGGCAAAATCCATCTTTCTTTATTTGGAGCAAATTTCAACTTTTTTTTAAACTTCTTTTTTTTATTAAAATCAGTAAATATTTTATACGTAAGCAATGATGACATAAGCATGATTATGTCAAAAAACAGTAGTGAAATAAATAACTTGAATTTGAATTTGAATGAATTTAATTTTATACATTCCAACTCTGCAATATTCAAGTATAAGTTGTTATGTTTACGATAAACCTGATAATTTAAAAGTCATGTTCTCACAAACAAAGCCATATTTTTAACTGATAATGTTAAAATTATTGTAAAAAGTTGTATTCCGAATAAGTTTCAATTAATTTGGATTTTGCCGGGTTTGCAAGTAGTACCCGCATATCTATCTCATTTAGTAAAACAAAACATCGATCCAGAACCGGCACCTAAAGCTTAATTAAGACATCGTTTTACTTGCATGTAACAGATGTTTGAAATACTATGCATATTGTAGGCCAATGCAGAGCCCTAAGCACCTCTGTGTGCAGAAAACGGTGATGATAATTATTTTATATACATATTTAATATATTGCGAGGCTTAACCTGTACCGAAAAGATAAAACAGTAAGTGTATATGTAGTAACCGTCAACTCATCAACTCTCATTAATGGTTTTATTATTTTTCACAAACATAACTTTTTTTCCCATTTCGCCTAAATACGGTATTTTTTTGAGACATTTTAAGCCAATCACTTGGGCAAACATTTTTTCATTAAATAAAGTAGAATAAAAATCCATCCATCGCACCCAGAGAAATTTTATCGTGTCGTGTCAAATCGTACGATCCGATCTGTCTAAAATTGGCAAAATTCAGCCTTTCAAAGTCACGTGGCTGTTCATAATTTATTAATATATTTTTTTAAATACACTCATACATATTCATCTCCCGTAATTTAATATTCAAACAAGGTTTTTACAAATGAATAACCTTTTTGGGGAGAGCAAACGGAAATCTAAGCATTAATAAGAATTATGAGCCGATTTTTTAAATATTGTCACACATCGTTTAATATTTTTCAAAATATGTAACTATTTCGTTGCACATTATTTATTCAGTTTGTATCAATTGAATTTTCAATTAAAATGTTTTTTTTTTCAAAATAAGGTTAAGAAATTTATCATACTTAATCATCACATTTCTACTTACAAAAATATTTCGAAAATATATATTATATAAATTATATATTTTATTTTTTTATAATCAAACTTCTAACCAATCTCTTTCCTGTACATTTTTTAAATATAATTACAAGTTTTAAATATTTACAACAAGAGGATCTAAAAATATAAGACCGGAAAAGAAATCAAAAGCAATGTCCCAGAACTGCTTTATGTACAAGGAAATACAATTATTAAAGGAAATGCCAGAAAGCATAAAAAATGTAATAAATGTAAATATATTTAAAATTAAGTGTAAAAAGTATATATGCGAAAAATTTAAGTAATATATAGTGTAAATAGTGAATATAATTAATGAGAATGTACATATGAAATAGAAAATATTATAAATTAGGATATTAAGTGTATAATAGTGATAAATAATGTTAGAATAGGTATTGATGTAAATATTGTGTTGTAAATATATATTAGACTATGTTAATCATAGAACTAAATAAAATAAATAATAAAAAAGCGTTGATTTTAGTTTCGGATTCGGCGGTAGGCAAGTAGATGGGTTATATTATGTAATAAGTTTTTCCACAATAACAATAGTTATTGACACCAATGTAAACGCAACCAAATTTATTGTAAACCCGAAAAAACCAGCGTAGCAATTTATTCTAAATAATGTTGGAAAAACATTGTTTTTTTTAGCTTTGTGCGCCTCGTGTTTTAATAGGCAGCGCGTTGGACTGCCATGCAAAAATGTTTTGACTCGATACTCGAGTTCAAATATTTGTGCGAATGTTTTGCCTATTAACAAACAGTGTCAGTATAAAATGTTGACGAATCATTCCCTTGACTGCAGTTTTAAATACAGAGTAACCCACCAGATCGTGACCCGACAAGAATCGGCACAGCAAATGATGATGCCACGACAAAAAAACTACTATGGAGATATAACAATGGGGAGTGCAGCATCAAAACTGTTTAACGTTGTGAATATTGAGAGGAAAAAAACTCAAATGCATTTTTTTAAATCGTCAAAAACCTACTGAAAAGAGCGAGTGAATCTGAAAAAAAACATGTAATTTAACCCGCAGACAAGCCTCGGTATTGCGGAAACAGCAAACTAATTATGTTTGCTATTTTATTGTTAAAATTAATCAATATTTTTTAAAAATAAAAAAAACAAATCAAAAGCTACTAACTTAAATTACTTTTCTTTATAAAAAAGAAATCATTTCTGATTTTTAAAAGCTGTGGCCATGTTGCTCTTATTAAATCGAAAATTATCCTTATCATAATTGAAATGTTTCAATTTGATTAAAAACATTTCATTTAAAGTAAAAAACCTGCAATAATAATATATCGTTGACCCATTAGATAATCAAATCACCAACCATTTGCATGGTAACCGAATGCTTATAACCTAACATAGCGGACAACTAACTTTTCAATGTTTGAATAGCGAAATGAGATTTCTGGTATGCCTTCCAAAGGGGAAAATAGCACGCGACATATAAATGAAAATATAATACGATTTCAACAAATCCCCTTTTGTCACGCAACCCGCCATGGTATTCAAAAGCCGCACTCCATAAAAACACCATACACTTGTTTGTAATTTATTTGTTTTTCGCTTAGCAACAACAACAACTTCTACCATTTCGCATAATTTATTTTCGCTACGATAATGCAACATTTGCGTGCATGTGTGCATTTCACTTCCGGTGTATTTAACACTTTTTGTTAACGTGTCGCCATCTTAAAAGGTATTCCGGTGCGGTTTTAAATATAGTAAACATAAATCAGCTAACATTTTAATAAACACTGTGTTTTAGGGCCAGACAGCAAAACTTCAAATAAATATTCCTGCTGGTAATTTTTTTTTAAAATCGTAATAATTATTTTTTTAAAACCCATCTTATTAAATAAAAAATAAAATTACAATCCTTTATGTCTCGTCCTATCATTCTTTCTAAACAAAATGCAGCGTATTTTGAAAATCTGTTACATGAATGTAAGGTAGGCAGTTCTACGTTTCAGGTGCCAGTCTAAGAACAATGAAATATTGCAATTTAAACAACCCTTAAAATTAATAGTTTACGTCCACCCTGTCAGTAATCAAACCCAAGACCTCCAAAACATTAGGTGAATACGTTAACTACTACACAACGAGAAGGACTTATCTCCCCCGATTTCTTCATTCAGGATTTTTACCTGAGAGCAGCTATCGTGTCAAAAATACTTGTTCTGTGTTCTGGTTCTATTTCACATCAAAACTTATTTTTTCATCCACCTGAACACAAACTATTACAGAATAACTTGCCTACCGCACACCGCATCTGATGGCGTAAATGTCCTTAGCAGTGCCCACATACAAAATAAAAAAATGTTTTTTGCTGAAAAATCTGCCCGGAGGAGCTCCCTGATATCTGGTAGCCTTAACATATTTGTGCTGAAAGAAGGTAATTCAGAAGAGCATAATATACACTTCACTAGATTCCAGAAAAAAGGAAATTGAGTTTTTGACTGACAGGGATTATACTCGTATTTATTGGACATGATTAATTCACCGAAATGATTACAAAACTGAATAAAAATAGTTTGTGAAGTAGCCACTTAACCAGATAATGACAGGTCATTAGCCCTGTAAATGCCTAGACTTTCATTTACCCTTCTCGAAAATATTTTTCCTCTCTGCTGTAACAAATCAAGCTCCAAATAAGTCCCTAGAAATGGAAATGGTGCAGCGAATGAATCTCACCCACGTGATAAAGGTTTCAGCTATTTTACTTCACAAAAATCAACAAAAAGAAGAGTAGAAGAAATTAGGATGTTCAAACATAAGCAGAATGCTGAATGTTTTGCAGCGTCTAAAGTGGTCACTTAACCATTAAAAATGTCTCCCTACCTGTCTGTTGCAAAAAAAAATACAGATCACAAAACTTTTTAAAGTTCTTGAAGTACTTTTTGGAAGCTACCAGGGTTGCTATTTTGAATTTCCTCTCCTTCCTTCATAAAGGAATTTTTATTTTTTGCATATGTTAACACTTTTCTTCATATATGGCCACACTGATAATAAAACGTCAAATGATGTATAAAACTGTTAAAAAAACTAAATAAAGTAATACAGTTTTCTCAATTCAACCTAATAAGGAACTTTAGCCCTATGGGAAATAGGATACAAAAAATATTTTCTTGCGCGCGTTAAAAACTAGAACATTAAATTGTGTAAAATGTAATGTTATAAAAATATTTTAATAAAAACACACTACTTTGAACGACGTCACTGGTTCATATGATATGTAAACGAACCAATCGTAAGAACTGACAGAGAAGAACCTCTGACGTCACACGCGGAGTTGTTTCAGAAATACAAAACATTGAAAAATTATAGCGCTGATAATACGATATATAAAAATAAAATAGTAAAAATTTCTCTTAGTTTAATAGTATATTGACAAACAAAAAAAAAAGGCGCTGAACTTCCTCATAGTAATGCTTAAAGTCACAATAATCTTTTAAATGAAAATCATCATGTTTGATTTCACATTTACATATTTTTTGACGTTTAATTGTCAGTGAGACCATATATAAAAAAGAGTGTAAACGCATGCAAAAAATAAAAATCCCCAAATTAATCAGTATCTAGGGGTAGAGAATTTTAAGAATTCCATTCCAGATCTGTTTATCTGATAGGACCTATTACAGGGTCACAGATAGTAGCAAGAAGCTCCATTCGGTAATCAATGATGCAAATACAATAATGTTCAACAGAATTTAGTTAATCTGTGGTGAGCTCTTTAGGCGAGCAAACAGCGAAGTGCATAAACTCGGAAATGTTTCTCCCCAAATAATTCTCGAAATGTCGCCTAACCTCCATTGTGAACATCACGAAAATGAGCTCGGTCGTGTTATCATTGCAACACAAATTTCAATTATAAACTAGGAACTTAGTTGGCGGCGGCATATTGCTCTATAGCACGCCATTGTACCATAATATAGACGGTGCGCGATGCGTCGGCAACCTTTTCTTGTGAGAGGGCTAGATATTTTGCCCGGAAATTAGTGCGGGCTGCAATCGGACTGCATATCATTACAGTAAACCTGAAATTATTATGTAAAAATATCTTTGTTTGAAAAATCAAATGCTCAATATTTATGTATTTATTATATAACCGCCAATTACTACAGTTACATGAATAAACATATATACAAGAAACGGAACAAAAGAAAATACAAATATGTAGCAAAAACACACAAGGGCAGTAAAATAATTGAATACAATACGTTCATAAACATGAAACATTTATGAAACTTCGAGCTCAACCATGCCAATCCACCTTAATTCCAATGTTTAGTAGCTAAGAGATCAACTCGAAGAATTTCAAATTATGTGCTGAATTGACTGCTCTTAATATTTTGGACATTGAGGGCATAAAAACAAAAGTTGCTCTTGGAGGGTTTAATAAATAGAAACTATTGATTCCTGGTGGCATGGAACAGAAGTGGGACATCACTTATAGCATTAATTACTTAAAAAATGCAAATAAGGTCCATCTCAGTTCTACGTCTCTCCAATAAAGGCAGATTAAGAGATATTTTCATTTCAAAATACAAATAATTACCCCTTTGCAAACCTAGCAACTGTGCCACTTTTCTTTAAAAACGGTCTTGGACATACGGTCAATATGAGTCCTATAGAATGGAAACCAAATTAAAGAAGCATATTCTTAATAGAGTTGAATTAGTGAGAAGTAAAAAGTTTCATTCATTCATTTTTCATTATTCTCTTTCCGCACCTAATGCTGCATAGGGCACTGCATTGGTTCACCAATCGCAGCGTATCTTATAATTTTTTGTTACAAGAAGAAAAGATGATCAGTCTTACGCTACAGGGACCAGTCCAGGGAATGTGAAATATTCTAGTGTGAAAACACTCTTTTAAATAAATATTCCATATAACCCTGTCGGGAATCGAATCCGAGACCTCTTGCATGGTAGGCATTCGCTTTGACCATTACACCACGAAGCCGATAGAGTTTTGATGGTATAAATATTTTTGTGGTTCTATCGTCATTTTATTGATAAAACCGAGACATTTGAGAGATTAATTTACAATATTATCTATGTGTTCACAAATGGAAAGTTTACTATCTAAGTTAAGGTATCTAAGGTATCTTATGTATTATTCTTTTTCGTGTTTTTAAATTGATTTTAATTTTTGTATAACTGAACTTATCATATTGTTAAAGGCACTTTTGTCATATAATAAAATAAATTGAAAAAATATAATATTGATGAAATTTTCGCGTTTGTGTTATTTTACTTGCAAGTTTTATTTTTATAATTAGTTTGCATTTCAGAGAAATTATTATCTAGATAAGCCTTTAAGCTCTGTTGCGTAAAACAAAAGCGTTCCAAATTTTTAGTTTGGATTAAGTTTGGTTTTTACTTTAACAGCAAACGTGTAATGGACGGTTTCAGTTTGCGCCTACAATTCTCAACGCAAACGCAAGTAGCTACGGCCCGTTGCATTGCTGTAATATGTAACTAAGCTCGTGGTCAATAATCATAGAATGGTTTTTCTTCGCATGGGTGACTCATTAGATTATTAAGGTTTGCATAATTGAAGTAGAGACGCGTAGTATTACGTATGAATATGAATCTAATTACCGAGAACGAGTATTTGTATTTTCGTTTATTCTAAATTTAAAAAGTTTTCTTACGAATATGCGTGTAAATTTGTTGAGCATACGCACTTTCTGAATTTTTTAGAAAGCGAACTCACCTAAAAATCCCGCAAGTAATTGGTCCTTTAAAATATATTTTGAGTGTAGTATCTGTTTATTTATTTATTTGACGGACTTTTGCAGTCCATTCTAACGATGGTAAATACAATTTCTTATAATAGATACAGGCACTAATAAAATAAAATACAACTAAATAAAATTAAAGCTAGGACAAAAAAAAAGTTACTACCTCAAAACAAGATCTGGTCTATTTTAGTGAATTTTTAAAACCATAAAGACTTACACCAAAAAAATCCAGATCTTGTCTCGAGTTTACAATACGACACAATCGGGACATTGGTGCATGCAAGCCATAGTTTGTGCTGTGTTGGTCGAGGAACAACACATTATTATTTCGCAACCGGCGGATCGGAACATTTAATGCCAACTGTTCCAGTAACGACGGTACATCAATTAAGCCATTCAGCAAATTAAACATAAATATGGAGTCAATGTTATTTCTACGTTTTTCTAGACTTGAGATTTATAATATTGACTCCATTTCTCTTGTTCTCCATATCGCTTTGTTCATCTCTCAGGTTGATTTGCAAATCGCTTGGTACACTATCGATATCATCTGCAAAGTTCGAAAATCTTACAGACCGCACTAAATCCCCTCGCGGGCCACGTGCGGCTCGCGGGCTGCTGGTTACCGATCGCTGATATAGACTAAAAGTCATCGTCACATAGTAATGTTCAACACGATAGTGCTAGTTGTCAAAACTCTAACACAGTATTTTATATATAGGAATCAAAAGCGTTACCAAAAAATACAAATTAAATTCATCAGGAAGCAAAAGTGTGGAACACATTTGGAAAAAAAGGCAAATAGTTCATTGCAATACGAAACGAAGAGTCAGAAAACTTATTAACAGAAACAAAATTAATTGATAATCTGTCCATCATCATCATAATTCCCTTTCCGCACCTAATAATGCATTGAGCACTGCACTGGAACACCAATCGCAGCGTATATTGATAATTTTTATTACATGAAGGTAAGATGATCAGTCTTATGCTTCAGGTACCAGTCCAGGGACTATGAAATATAACCCGAGACCTCTCGCATGGTAGGCAAATGCGCCAACCAATATCTGTTATTTATTATTAATTCGTATTTTTTCTCATACAAACTAAAATTAATAATAAAAATAATGTGATCTCACTAGGGTTACCCCTGCCGAGGACACTTAACAATATGCTTTTTTTTTTAAATATTTTTACATTTGAAAAAAAAGAAAGAAGACTAATTCAATAATTACAGATAATTAACAAAATGTTCAGACCGTTTTCGAACCGGGTTGTTGTCTCGTAACTAGTGTCACGGACTCTAGGATCAGAGGTCCGAGGTTCGAAACGTTCGCACCCCGCTCCACCTCTACTTGGTTCCCATTTTCTTAAAGTGAGTTATGTTTAACTTGTTAAACATAACTCACTATAAAATTGCCCCGAAATTAAAATATTTGGGTCAATCGTGAGAACGCAAATATTTATTCTAGTAAAAAAAAATTTTGTCGTTAACATAAGTTGCGTCCGTTTTTTCTCAAGCTTAAAAAAGACCACCAAAATTAAACAAAACGATAAAGGTTATGCGTTATGATTACAGGCTTAAAAATTAAATGTCAAGTAGAGGAAAGTGAGTATTTTCAATACTTCCTTCTGTTCGCGTTCAATTAAGGAAATAAAAGAGAATAAAAATTTATAGTGTATTCTTCATCCGCCCGGACAGAAACTAAATTTTGTTTTTATGCTACGATTACAAAACTCATTCACAAGCATACCAAACTTTGAGTGATTTATACGCTTAATTGAATTTTAGGTCAGCGATGCAATTTGAATTGTTTTTTCTGAATAAACCATATTTTGGCAGTAAATTTAGGTACTGAACAAGATAACTGTCAAATAACTGAGCATAAATTCCACTTCATGGAGGAAAATTTACGTTTTTATTCGATTTTTACTTTACGCTCCATTTAACTTTAATTCAAGGCAATAAAATAATTCCATACTGAAGCCGCAATGGTCTGCTCGCACCGCCGCGACCGCTGTAGATTAGTAAGGAAAACAACCTCCCGACATGCCAAATACAGAAGTTTTCAGTAAGAAACTTATTCTAGTTTTAGCTACTTATAAAGGATAGTAAAAAAAGATAATTAAATCGGGTGGTGGTCCCATGGCTAGTGTCTCAGACTCACGGCTCAAAGATTCGTGAGTGTTTAGTGGGTTTTGAATGTTGGTCTCATTGGTGTCCTGACAAAGAGATGTGTACGTCTCGAAACCGGTAGACATAGAAAAGTCGGTGAGTGGTAATAAACAAATATTTAAATAGATTTAGAAAATATACTTTAATTAACATTTCCACCCATAGAGTTATGAATAGTCTAGAAGGAGCGTAGAATCATATTTGAATACATCGGACTGTGTCTAATAATTCCCCCACTATGCCTCACTTTCGTCGCGCGCATTCGTGATGTCGCCGCGTAATGTTGCTTGATGGGAAAACAAAATAATTATTACACAAATGTAAGGTAAAAAAAAAGCACTCTGTTAATTTCTCTAAAATTTTATTGTGAACACGGAAACATCAATTGACACAACAGAGTAGATAATTAAGGGTTGTTTAATAGGAGTAATTGAATTAATAAACTTTAAACATAAAATATAAAACTAATTTGATTTTACATCAAACGGATATTTTTATATTCCGTTAAATAATATTTGATGTTTTCAAGATAATGTCGTTCAAATGTCCCCCACGGCGTTGTTTAATCCAAGGTCTAATTTTTATTAATTCTGTCATTAGATGAGCAAAGCAAGGAAAAAAATTACTACCCTTGCAACACTAACGAAATTTCCATTTTTTTTCTTCGACAATCTGACAGAAGGAAAAATAATTCAATTTTTAAGTAATGCATTTGCTACTTTAACATTCGTTTGCTAATTACACATAAAATGTGATACCATCCTGTTTCTTTAAGATCCTAGCAGTATTTCTAAACTTTAAAAGGACGCAACACGGCATTTATCATCAGGAAATTCAAATCAGGAGTTGCGTATTGAGCGACGTCTACAAAGAAACTAATGGGTCAAAACGTAAACCTACTCATTTATGAGTAGTTTAGTCGCCTTCTGTTTGATGTGCGTATGTGGTTTCTGGACTATTCTTAATTCTATGGTTATTGTATTCTGAAGTTCCTCAAAAATCCATGAAAGATAAATAAATAAAAGCTGTTTTAATAATAATGTACTACTTTAAAACGTCACAGATTCTTGTGAGAAATAAACAGTAAATTAAAGCGTTGTCATGTGTTGTGATAGACTTACAGTTTCCGGGTAGTTTTTTTTTTTCAACTTTAAGCATATTATGACTATGGGGTACTACTTTAAAATATAAACACAACTCGTGGCTTCACGAAGAAAATAATTTAAAAATTTCAAACAAACAAAAGAGGAGTGAAACGCCACATCACTCTGTCTTTGCATAAAGTCCTCGCTTTCTCTACATTTATCATCTTCTCGTGCACGCGCGCCAATTACTCCTACTCTTGACTTATCCGTTTTTAAGTATTTGATGGACTTGATCATGCCGTGTCTTTCTCGGTCCTCTTCTTTTTCTGCATCCATCGACATTCGCATTGTAAATATTATTAGCCGTTCTTTTGCTGTCCATTTGCTCTAAATGTCCAAACTGGCGCAGAGCTCATTTCTCGATTTTGCCGATATTGCTTATCGCAGCTTTAAATAATGTTCGGATCTGTACATTTGTGCATCTATCGTACATAGTTTTACCACATATTTGCCTGAGAGATCGCATTTCAACGGCATTCAGCCACCCCTGTTTTTCATTCATTCACTTTCACCCCTGTTTTTCTAAGTCCATATTTCGCTCCCATAAATCACAGTCGATACCAGGACTCCATTGTGAATTGCTAATTTTGTCTCTTGCGACAAGAAAACTTAAAAATGATTTATCTCCAAACTCCTTTTTTTGAAATTCATCCTTCATATCCCGTATCCTTTGTATGTTTTGCTTAGTTAATCAAATTACATTAACTTTTCACTGTATTATTTTATGTCTAGGCAGATGAAATATACAGTTTTGTTCGTAAAATGTACATTTCATCTAAATTGGAGAATCGAGCAGTGATATTTCCGCCTACGTACTGTTAGTTGCGAATAAGAAAAAAGTGATGATGATGTATGTATATTGTATATTTATATCATCAATTTAATAATAGTTCAATAATCAAGGGGTCATAAAAGATTTCAAACTAAGCTGGAAATATAAAATTGTAGAATTATCCAAGCAAATTTGGAAATCAGCGTACAATAATGTAACAAAACTAAATTTTCTCATAATATTTCAATCATGTTTTAAAATTAAAATAAACAGCAACCTGTTATAATATTATTGATATTTTTTCGACAACAATTATCCTAATTTACAAAACTGTAAAGCTTCATTAATTATCTCACAATACGTATTTATTTATTTATTGACACTTTATATACATATACAATAAATATACATATAAGGGCGGGCATATTGCCTTAATGCAATTTCTTCCTACCTACCCAAACCGTTCAGTTTGAGAAAATTATAAATACATGAACATATTGAATCTTACAATTTTATACAAAAATTAAAAGCAAAGATTAACAAAAATAAATATATGTATAAAAAAAAATAACACTTTACTATGAAAAGAGAATAGGGGATGGGAAGGAAAGAAGAAGGATAAAGGAACAATTTAAATATTTAGATAGTGACATTTCAATCTCGACTTAAATGTAAATAAAGAAGGGGCGTCTCTAACATTAGTGGGTAGATTATTCCACAATCGAGTGGCTATTACTGTGAAAGAGGAGGCAAAAATTAGAGCGATGACAGGGTATTAAAAGGGTTCTCTCGTTACTAGAACGAAGAGATAGTCCGTGATGTGAAAGAGGTTGGATGAGCTCTCTCAGATAAACAGGCGAAGTGGGATTATTTAAAATATTGTGAAGAAGTGATAAAATGTGAATGTTTCTTCTATGCCTGATACTGAGCCAGTGTAGTTGCGTGCGATACTCGGTTATGTGGTCAAATTTGCGAAGATTAAAGATATAACGAATACAAATATTCTGCAATCGTTTTAACTTATCAAGTACTTGTATGTCAATAAATACTTACTTTGTTATATTTTCCCCGAAATTCAAATATAAATACCTAAATTCCCCATTACCTACTCGTATTAAACACTTAGGCTCACCCTTATGCATTGGTTTTTCCCTCAAGTATGATTAGTGTACATGCTATAGTTCATAAGATTATTTTTATTTTCTACTTAAGTACCTTGAATTATATAACTATATAAAAACATTCAATCCAAATAATCTTCACAATCGTCTGAATATGCCCTAATAAGGCGAAACAATTGTCACGAAGTTTTTATTTTTATATGTTTATATTTGTAAAAATAAAATAAAGTGTTCAGTAGACTCAAATCAGTGTTTGATTTCTAATTTTAAGTTTAAAAGTAGTTGTATTTGTAAAAAAATAAGGGGTTAAAAATAAAGTTTTTTTATATTTATTTTATTTAACATATTTTGTTATTTGTATATTTTTAACTAAAGTAGACCACGCGAGCATTGAGATAAAAAAGCGCGGGTCCTCTAGTGTTAAATGATCATTAAAATATACTGTTTTCATGCATAAAATTCAATTTTACTTAACTTCTAAGAGACGCTTTAAAAATAGTGCATCAATTTTAATTTGGAAGTTCAAACATGAAACGGAATCACTCGATTTTAAAATATTTATTTACAGTGCATAAATGCAGAGTGTTCCATATTTTTATCGAAACTATCATGCCAAGCTTGCAAATCTAGTGCTTGGCCTAGTTTTTCGACACTCAAAGTTTAATTTAATACCAAATTATCATATGAATTTAGTCGACCTCCATAAAGATTTTTGATCTGTGAAGAATTTTGATTGAAAATTCTATTTGAAATTTTGGAGCTGGTAAACATTCGTATTAGTTACTCCGAAAAATAGATTTGTAAATGTTACATAAGCAGAATGGTAAATGGGATTAGTTAAAATATCCATTATTTTTTTCAAAAATGAGATATAAATTTTATTTTATTTTATCATTTTTTCACGAACATAAAGCTTTTACATACATAAAAGTTATATGAAACATGAGTTTTTAACATTAGTTTTTAAACAACATAAAATTTAAAAATCCAATGTAAAGAAACAAAAGATAAAACAGTCTTTAAAGGTAAAATTGGTATAGCTAAAATATGAGTTTATAAACAACATATGTTTTTTTTTAATATATAAAAAGAAATAAATGATAGAACGCTGTTGAGAAATATAGTGGGCATATAATTTATTTTTTAAAGAGGCTGTAAAAGAAAGAAAAAATGATATGAGATATTTTTTTAAAAATGGATAAACTGATAAAATACAAAAGAAATACGGATAAGGTTTAAAGCAGCTAAGTACAGAATTTTATTTTATTTTACTTTTTCGCGAGGTCGACATCCCATCCCATATCATTATATATTAGAAAACCAACCCGTTCAGAGAGTTGATACCGTCCGCGATCTGGGTGTTATTCTTGGTGGCAAACTTACATTTGAGAATCACTTCGATGACATACTGACCCGTGCACATAGAAACTTTGGTTTTGTACTTCGTACATGTCAGGTATTTAAAGATATCGCGTGTATTAAAATGGTCTACTTTGCTCATGTTCGCAGTTTGCTCGAGTATGCCTCTTCTGTTTGGTCTCCACAATATGTCACACATAAAGAAAAGTTCGAGAAAATTCAATGGACATTTCTTAGACATCTTAACTGGAGATGCAGGTATACCGATCTCAATTATATGTCTTCCTGCAAAAAACACCACTTGCTTACTTTAGAAGATCGCCGTCTGCTGTTGGACATGGGGGTGCTTCATGACATACTTAGTGGACGCCTTGATAGTCCGGTTTTTTTGTCGGAGTTATCATTAAATGTCCCTTATGAACATACTTTTACGTCTCAACAGAGCGCCTTATTGACATAATCTTTCACATAGGGATGGCCGGAGAGGTGAGAAGTAAAAAATGGTACCTCCCTATTATTTTTTGTGCCGAAAATTAAAAAAAAATCAACAAATCAACAATCAGCAACATTATTTGAAAATGAGTAGGTGGTAAAATGGAATGTCAAAAACAGTCAATTTTAAATGAATGGTTTCAATTTGATAAATTGACGTCATGCCCGCAGAATGCGCTTCTAAGAAACATTGCATACAAGCATGGCGCGGTAACGTTATACGTGCCGTTTTTCCCAATAGGGGAGAGACGTCCTGTTTTCAGGTAATTCAAAATATGCGTATTTTAAACCATTTTAGAAATTTATCTCGGACATCGCACGGAAAAAATAATAATACCTTTACCATCGTAATTTTTTGCTTATTTAAAAAAAAAAAATTTTTTTAAGTAAAAAGTTCTTACTGCACTGTTTAAGAAATTTGACAATCACCAGTTCTAAATCTGCACTAAGTGCATTCGACCATCAATCAGTGGTTGATGAAGAATCCATAGAAAGAGCTGGAACGCATTTGTCGTTTCAATGCAGTGCCTTTTTCATTTATTTACTCGACAATTGTAGTCTGCATTACTTTACAGGATATTTTACCCAACGCGTAATGCAAACTTAACTTCTTCTCCATTAAAGTATACAACCTGCTTCCATTGTCTAATTGTTCATACGGGCAATCAGTAAATACTGTCACAATAAAATCGCTTTTAAAAAATTGACTAGAAATGTGGGATGCGCATGGTTTCAGAAGTGGATCAGGCCAAATAGGCAGAAATATGTTTTTTTTTGTGAGTTTTATGTGTTTTTGTTATGTTTCATATGTATGAGAGATTATCATTTCATAATGTTAATAAGATATTTTTCTTTTTTTTTAATAACCTCACCTTCCAACTTTTAAAAGCTTAGAAAAAAAGGCATAAATGAATTATAAAAGAACAAATAAATAAATAAACTGTATATAAAAGTTGGAAGCTAATGAAAAGAGAGCAAATAGCTGCTAAACTGCCAATAAATGCAGAAAAAAGATTAACATTGTCCACAGAAGCCGTATTTAAGAAGTGATTTGCCTCATTAATGAGTGAATTCCGACTTATATACGGCTTTCGGGTGCGTAAAACAGTGCATGAAATATCGCTCAAGTATAATTATTGGAATTAGAGTTCATTTGGATTATATATTAAGATGTCCTCAAATTAAAGCAAGATTTGAATTTGAATGTCGTAATTTGTTAGCAACACTGAAAAGAAAACTATTTAGTAGCTGTCAGTTTAAGGTTAGTAAAAATGGAGCGTTACACGATACGCAATTCAAAAACTTCATACAAAATATGGTCGGAATAGTATTTTAACTTCGTCTTCGAGTATAATTAAATATATTCAGGAAGAGTGGATCACTTGGAGATGCTAAACACACTGGTCATTCAAAAACAAGCCGTTTAAATGTCAATATCGAAACAGTGAATGAGAGTGTTGGTAAAAATCTTGGAACATCAATTCGGCGTCGTGGACAAGAATTGCAAATTTCAAGAAGCTCTCTACAGCGTATGCTCACAAAATATCTGTGTCTCCACGCTTATTTGAAATCAAAGGTCTGTGTCAACAAGCCCACAACCATCCGTTCATTACAGAAGGAAATTAAGCGCTGCATCAACAAAATTCAGCCACATTTAAGCAAAGTTGTCATGAAAAATTTCGACAAAAGAGTGCATATGTGGCAACAAAGTAGTGGAAACCATTTGCCCGATGTGTTTTTCCATAAATAACCCTAATTTATGTAATTAATTATTTTTAAAAAAAGGCACTTAACACTCAAAACAGTACTTTCTATTAAAATAAAATATTTTTTTAATTTTAAGACACCCATTATTTTTATACCACACCAGGTTTGGGTAAGAGTTTGAAGATAATGATACATTATAAATAATGGACTTCTCATAACTGCAACACAACCCCGAATTGTACTTGTTGTAAATGGATGATTCCCCACTCCTCTTTTTCAGAATAAATGGCAAGGAAATTCCTTTCATGATGTCTGTCAAAAACTTAGATAATATCATACCCAAGCATTTAGAATGGCACGATCAGGTTAATAAAGTTTATCGTAAACTTTAAAGCAGTTTGCGTTTGCTTAAAAGATTTGCAGAATTTCTTGCCAATCAATGTTTAGCGAATATCAGTCCAGAGCTTACATCTCTCAGTCCTTGATTATGCAGATGTATGTTACCAAGATGCTAGTTCTAAACTGCTAGATAATTTGAAACGTTTGCAGAATATTTGTATACGTTACCTCTTTAATCTTCGCAAATTTGACCACATAATCAAATCCCGCACGCTACAATACTGGCTTAGAATCTGGCATAAAAGAAACATTTATATTCTATCACTTCTTCACAATATTTTAAATAATCCCACTTAATTTTTTTAAACTTATTTAAAACTTCAAGCACAAAAAAAGCATTTTTCTGGACTTATTGCTAAAATCAATATCTTCCAGCCAAGCCAAAATGATTTGAGAGAGCTCTACCAAACTCAATCAAAACATGGACTATCTCTTCTTATCTAGTAACGAGAGAACCCTTTTAATACCCATTCGTTGCTCTAATTTTCTTGCCTCCTATTTCACAGTAGTAGCTGCTCAATTGTGGAATAATCTACCTACTTTATTCATATACGCCCCTTCTTTATTTACATATAAATTAAGATTGAAATGTCACAATCTAAGTATTAAAGTTATTTCTTTCTCTTTCTTCTTTCCTTTCCATCCCCTCTCCTCTCTTCATAGTTGAGTGTTAGTTTTTAGTCTATTTTTGTTTTAAATTTTGTATAAAATTATAAGATTCTGTATAACTACATAAAATATGTCCATGTCCTTAAAAGTGTTTTAAAAATTAAATTCATTTTAAAATTATGTCATTTCTTTTTTTATATTCTTCCACCTGTAAATAATCATTTATTCCACAAACAGTTCAAAACACGCCCAGGGTTTTATTTCTCACAGAACTTTATTTTTCATATATCATTTTTAATCCATTTAAACAAATTAAATTCATTTTGAAATTATGTCATTTCTTTTTTTATATTCTTCCATCTGTAAATAATCATTTATTCCACAAAAATCAAATAGTTTAAAACACGCCCAGGGTTTTGTTTCTCATAGAACTCCATTTTTCATTTATAATTTTTAATCAATTTTTTATAAGTTAGTTATTTTTATTTAAACCAAAAGTTATTTTTCTACTCTGGCAGTTTTATCACATAAAACATGTTAGATATAAATGATGACAAAATCCGTGTACCGTTTTGAATGCTTTAGCCGGTAGCGCGCGCTTTTGTTCGACAAAATGGTGGTAGTTCGAGCTATTACTGGCAATACAAGTTGCGCGGTCCGAAATAAAATTTAATTTACTTCGCTTCTATCAAACCGTTTATGGCCGGTAACTGCCGAACTTCAGCAACGGAATTATTGGTGTCGAACGATTGTACACAATGTGTTGATTTTTGTAGATTACGTCTGGCGGTTTAGACCAACAGAAGTTCGTTCTCCCTCTCCGTGTCTTCGAGTTTATCCAATTTGTAAAAGTTCGCATTAGATTTCCGATCGAAATGGAAGAAAATTCTGAGAACTTTTCGCTAACTTTCTAGAATTTCAATAACATGATTTTATCTTCAAATTATTTATTTTACTTTTAAGTTCATTGTATCTGATGAATAATCATAACGTGGTTATAAAAGTAAAACTGACTATTTGAAAAAATGACGAAATTGAGATTATTGATATCGCATTAGCATAATGCTGGACTGGTAAAAATATAAAGTCGATCCAACACTCTAAAGAGAATTTAATTTGTATGTGACCAAAATATGTGACCATTTGATAGAAGCTCACAGATTTTTGACAAGTTAAACTGATCAACACACATAGTCACGTTTATTTGTAAATTTAAGATCCAAAGAATTGACTAAGTAACAGTGTCAATTTTACTTGTAGGTGATATCACCAGTGAAGGGTTAGAGTAAGTAGTCAGTAGTTAATAAGTAAGTTTACGTTTTGTATCTGACAGATATGGTTTTTTTTATAAAAAGTTCATTAATAAAATTTATTTTTAAGATTATTTCGTAACACTTCTCAATTATTTGTTCTTTTTCATTTATTTTGTATTTCCGTGTTTATTTAACCTTCATAAATATAAAGAAATGGATTATTGGATTAAAAAATCCCAATAATACGAGTACAATTTGTAGTTATAAAATAAAATACTGCCTCCCTCAATGAACGAAATAAAAATGATTATCTGTCAAATTTCATAACAAATTTTACAGGTAAAATTGACTAGATTTTTATTTAACAATGAAATGGTTATTAGGAAAATATGGTTATTAGAAAAAAGTTTTTTGTATTAGTGATAGTTTTTAATTTTTCAAAATGTAATCTGTAATTGTTTTTCAAGTAAAATTATTGTTAATGTAGGCTAAGTGTAAATAATTAATGTAATTTATAAGAACCTAATGACGAGTTGTATGTATGCAACTCAGCAGGACTTTAATTTAAGTTTTTTTTTGTAAATATTTTTGAAAAATAAATAAAAAATATTTCACGTCCTCAAAAATAGTAGGCAAATTTATTACTTATATATATAATGCCCAATAGGCATTTTTATGGACACATTTAAAGAAAACTATAATAAAAAAAATAGAAAGACTCAATGGTTTATAGTAGACTTTGTGGGAGTGGAAGCGGGAGAGAGGTGTTTATAATTGAATTCGATTCAGTGATTGTTTGAAAGAAGACAACTTGTTATCAAAGAAAGCAAGACTGGTATGATTGTTGGCAGACCTAAAAATTCTGGGCATAGGGGAATGAAAACCATAGTTAGTTCTATGGTTATCGGTATGAAAGAGTAAGTTTGGTCTGAGGTTTCTAGTTGGGATATTTAATTTTATTGAGCTCAGTAGTTTAAGCGCATCAAATAGTGAGTTTAGAATTTTAAATAGGACTATAAAGTCAGATTTATTTCAACGGTCTTATAGAGAAGATATATTCAAGGTAGTTTTTAACTCATTTTATGTATATAGGTCTCTGAATAAGCCTAACCTCCAGCCTATCTTTTTTAAAAATCGATGTTGAACTGATATAATATTTTTGATGTGAACATCATAATATGGAGACTAGATTACAGAGGAATACTCTAGGTGCGGGCGAACTAGGGAACAGAAGAGAGTTTTTAGGGTATTGATATTTTCGAAGTCAGCTGTGCTTCTGTTAATAAATCCAAGGAGTTTTAAGGATTTTTTGATTACATGTTCAATATGAACTGTAAAAGAAATCGAATGCAAATGCGCGAACCACTACACAACAAAGCGGACTTATCTCCACTTGATTTTCTTATTCAGAACTTTTTCCCGAGAGGAGCCATCGATTTGAAAACACTCGTCTAGAGTTTTGGTTTTATTATACACACAGAACTGTATTCTCCACCCATCAGGACATAGAAATTTTTAAACAAGCACATTATATTTATGGAAAATGATGTTTAAAAAACTTCCAACCAATAGAAATGAAAGAAACATTTTAAAATCCTTGAAAAGGCTTTTTGCAACAATTGTAAAAGCTCTACAAAGCGTACTCAATACATATCACTTTGTAAAGAAAAGCTTAACTCGAGTCTTTAACAACACTGTTAGTGAAACGCGGAACAAATTCCTTGCAAATGCATTCATTTTAATGCACGCTTTTACTTTACAGGCATTCGGAGTAGAAGAGTCTTTAACAAAAAGTTTATTAACCCTTTTTTTACACAAACCTTCCTCATGTTGAGTTTTTATTTGAGTAACTAACGCATTGCGCTGAAAATACAAAGGACAAATACAATTGCTGGCAGTTAAGTTATATAATTCACTAAATAATAAATAAATACTACAATATGTTGTGTTCGACCAAATGTTTGTAGATAAAATACTGGATTTCCACCCCTAGGGAGTCATTAAGATTAACAAATTAAAATAATTAAAAAAACAGCCAACGACAGATCATAAGCCATGTAAATGTCTAGACTTCCATATCCCTTAACTAAAATGTTCTCAAACTCGCAATTTGCAAAAAAAACATCATTCTTAAATAGATGGTTAAGAATTTCAAGTCAACAATATGTTACAAGTATGGAAGTAGAACTTTTACTATTTTGTTCCTAGTATTATAAGTTATTGTCAAAATAACTCAAGTATAACATCTCATGCAACAAGAGGAAAATAAGAAAAAGGAATAAGGAAATAAGGAAAATAAGATCGGCGGCCTCCGTGGTGTAGTGGTCAAGACGCTTGACTCACGCACGGAAGGTTCCGGGTTCGATTCCCGGTGAAAACACAAAAATTAAAAATGTGATTTTTGTCAAGCCTGGCTGTTCTGTAATGTAATTCACCACTGTAATTGGGCCCCTTGGCCTGTTGTGGTGCAAAAAAATGAAATGAAAAGAAAGTAGCTTATCGACCAAGGGTTTATTGAATGAATTTGTAACAATGCATTTCGGGTCTCTTTTTAAAGTTTTCAAATAAAAAAATTTAATGCGCTTACAAGTGACTTTTTTTACTAGAGAATTTGAATTACTTAATAAAAAAAAAACACGCACGACTTTCACTCAGGGAAATTCCCTTTTGTGGCCTCAAGAGTGTTCAATGTCCTGGAAGAATATATTTTTTCAATTTTCAATTTATGAAGTCAATTTTAATTATTCATATATATGTACATTACAATATGCAGCAAACTTCCATCGTCATCACCAAAGTACTTTCAAACCGACCTAAATTTTTACCGGACACGGAGCTATGAGAAGTTATCTATATAGGTTTAAATTAAGGAATGATGACTATTGTCCATGCGATGATATTTCCTCACAGAGTATCGAACATCTGTTATTTCAGTGGCCATTTTTCAGTTAACAACGCCATAATCTTGAAGCAGAATGCAGGAAAGATGGAATATCGTTAATATATTGCTGTAAAAAGTAGTTATCTTGAGCCATTGTTATTGACCTTTGCAACAATGGTGATTGGACTTATAAAGGTAATAAACCAAAATCAGTGATCAAACATTCTATTTCCAAGACAAACAAAAACGATTTTTTTCCGAGTACCTTAGCCTTGTCCATGACACGTAAGCCTACTAAATACAGGGGTCCAAATATGTAAAAAAAATAATTTATAAAATACATTACTAAATGGAATATCTTGAGTTCTCTAAAACGAAAGCTATTTACAGGCGAAGTTTACAAGTTTGTATTTTGTCTAAGGGAAGAGACCATTGCAGGAGACTGCAGCGAGACATTGCATAGATTTAAATATTATTTAGCTTGTTGTCCAGATGTTTATTAAAATTTACTTTTATTTAATAATTTGTATATTTCGTTTTCATTAATAACAGCATACATGTTTCTACTTCATATTATGTTGTATCCTAACTCAACACAGGGCACATGCAATTTGGGATACGCTATTATTTTTTTATTATAATACGTATCTTTATATAAATAAATAAATTTATAAAAAAAAATAAGAATAAGAAAATGTTTTTACTTGTTACACCGACAGGCACTCAATTCATTATATCAACTGAGGAAAGGAAGAAGTTACCAAGCGGCATGTAGCAACTTTACACAACAGCCAATCAAAGTTTTTTTTATCATTTTTTAAATATTCGAAATTCTTATATTTCAATTTCTCATTAAAATAATGTAAGTATTACAAAAATTAACGAATGGAACATATATGAGATTTTTATTATTTAAACAAATACAACAAAACTTTAACTGGCTCCTGTAATTTTATTACATGTCGTTTAGTCACCTTTTCTTTTGAACCGTCGATATTTTAAACATTTTAACGACCTCTTCTAAGGTACGTATGTTTTTCATGTTGTTTTTTATATATATTTTAAATATACATTTGTTATGTTTGCATGGTACGAATTTTTTTTTAAATAAAGCAAAAATATTAGCGTACTTGTAATTTACCCAAATATTTATAATTTGGTAGCCATTTCCATTGTTGGAATTGAGTGGAGTTCAAACATCGGACGTCTGATCTGTGAGGCAACTACATTAGCCACTGAACCACAACTTGATTAAAATACTATTTTCTTCTAGTTATATTCGTAAATTCAATGTTTTTCAATTCCGGCTACATTATCATAAAGTTCTTGTTAGTTAAAATTTCCATCAACAAGCCACAAAAATAAGCTAGGTACGAAATTGATTATAAAAGGTCTTCTTTTTTTTCTTCTTCTTCAGCATTATTCTCTCCACTGCTGGATAAAAACCTTTTTCAAACGCCTCTATTCCTTCCTAACACTCACTTTCATCATCCATGTTTTACCGGCAATGGAGGCGATGTCATCGACCTATCTTTTCTGTGGCCTTACAACACTTTTTTTGTTTGCCCATCGTCTCCACTTTATTATTCTGGGTGTCCACCTGCCATTATTTTGCCTCGCCAAGTGTCCTGCCCACTGCCATTTCAATTTTTCTTCACAATCCATGATATCTACGACTCCGGTTCGGCGCCTTATTTCTTCATTTCTAACTCTGTCTCTTAACATACACCAAATATCTGTATTTCCATGGATCGTAGCGTGCATTTTAATTCCTGGCTATTTTTTTGTGTTACAGACATGGTTTCTATTCCGTATGTTGTCACCGGCATTATGCACGATTCATATACTTGTCGTTCTAAGCATATTGGGCTGTCTTTATTTTCAAAAATTTATTATAGTTCGCCGAAAGCAGCACAACTTAACCTTATTCTTCTTGGTAACCCCGCTGTCAGGTTATCTTTACCAAGTTTGATTTTGTCTCCTAGAAGATATTCATTAACCATTTCGATTTTATTATTGTTAATGAAAATGTCTCTCCCTGTTAAACTTATAATCTTTGTTTTATGAATATTTTTATCTAAACCAATCCTATTTGAAATTTCATGTTGTTCCATTATCATTTTGCCTAGTTCTATTAATTTTATAAGAATTGTAAATTTGCTATAAATTGTTCAATAAAAAATATTTAAAAAGTATACAAAAAAACACAATCATTTATTTGTATTATTTTCCATAGATTATTGATAAGATAGATTTTTGACAAACTACCATTATTTTGAAATCCAAAAAATTATAACAACAACACAATGTGTAATATTCACCATTCTGTTGACTCCCTTTAGGGAATCTAAAACTTGTCTGAAAACATATAAACAAACTTAAAATAATTCAGATTCTGTATTGCTAACAAACAAAAAAACGAGCAATCAATTCAAAGTACGCAAGTTCTTACTTAATTAACAGAAGTTTATAATATAAAACTTTTAATAGAGGAAATATTTGAAAAGTGATTATCATTTTTTATTGGAATTGAAATATTCAAGAAATTTTAGATTGCCAGTGTAGAATAACATTCCTCTCTTTATGCTGAAGTGTGAATTTTGTCAAATGTTTATGTAAATAAGTATATGATCTTTGTTCTGAGAACTTTTCAAGTCCTAAACTCGCAAAATTGGAGAATAAAATATTCAATACAATTCTCTGCTCTGTGAATTTTTCTTTTAGTGTTTTCAAAGAAGATTATTCTGTTGTTTTAGTCGGATATAAAGGGAATTCGCCAATTTTATTTTAAGGCCGCTTCAAAGAACTGTAATGATTTGATGTTTGATCTAAATATTATTCTAAAGAATGGAAAGTTTCAATGTTTATTGACAGAAAAACTTTTTTTGATCTTTTATTTGTTTAAACTATTATATTAACTTTATAGACATTTCACAAATTAACCAGATTTCACTTTTGGTTTTTTTTTTATTTTGTTTATTTTATAACAAAACAGCAAAATATCAACAACATTACGCATTATTGATTTTGTTTATTAACACTCAAAAAGCGTTTGTAAAAAACATTCATGCTAACGTGCTTAAAAAGAAAACGAAAATATAATAATAAAATTTAATGCATTGAAAAAATTATGAAATTACGAAACAAATTATTAAAAAGTTAAATAAAGTCCAAATTATGAAGTTTAACACAAAAAACAGTCTGTTTATATAAGTTATGAAATAATGAAATGAATTCAGTAAAGCAAGCAATTTTAGGAAGTAAAAAAATGAAAACTGTGAGTGAACTAAATAATAATAATCAAGCAAACATTGAAAAAAAGAAAAAATATGAAATGCGCGTTTGCCAATACTTCGAATAATATCGAATAAAGTAAGTTCAATATCAAAGCAAATAAAAACAGGCATAAGGTCATACAAATAAACAAGTAAGTTACAGAAAATGGAGATATAAAATTATCAAATGTGTTGTATACACCAATAAATAATCAAGTTAAAAGTAAACAAGATATTTAAACTAGTAAATGAAATAAACTAGATGTTAAAACTGTTTTCAAATGAAAAGTAGAAGAATACATATACAACAAAAATGTTAATATTATCTTCATCTGGGTCTTACTGCTCTGGATATTTAAATTCTGATTTTTGTGTAACAATTCAGCTTTATTAGCATTTTTTCATTGAAGAAAAGAAAATTTCAAATATTTTCATTCTTTGAGTATAAAACTAAAGGGCAATTTAAAAATATTTATCACCTCCCCTATTAATTGTTAAAGTTTATTTAATTGCAAAAACTGGGTGAATTTGATAGAACCGTGTTAAAGTTTTTAAATTACAAAAAGTTCCATGGTTCGAATTGGACGGTTTCGTTCCTACTGTCGACGAATAACAAACTAATTTTGATTTCAGTTTTGATTAAAGACTAACTATGGGGAAATTCAATTATGCTGCACTCCACAGCTACATCATAAAAACCTCAGGGCTCTTCACTGGCTTTTAATCAAATTGAAAAGAAATATATTTTGCTGTTCAACTTTTTCGTTTTTCGGAATTTTGTGTAAACGAAACATTTAATTCAATTTAAGCGCTTGAATTTTTATAACGGAATTTTTAGGGTTGCTAAAAAAAAGTGCCCTAACCCTTTGGAGGTTTTATTTAATTCTTACGTAGCTAAATATTTTACGTTAGTCTGCATAGAATAAAATACTTGATTTGCCTCCTTTCTTTTTTTAAATAATGAAGACGTATTTTGCGAAATTATATTTTTATTTTTATTGACTATGGAAAATAGATTATTAAAAAAAAGGAGGAAACGCCTATGAGTGCGCACTTAAGAAACTTATTGTGTACCACTTAGATTTCCTTAAATATTTTTATGTTAAATAAATGCCTCATTATTAAACATAGACTACCAGGAAATATAGATCAATTGGTTTGATACCGACTATTTAATTGAAAAAATAAATTAGAATGAGAAATACGTACTAAAGTTGAATTTTCTTAAGAGTACGTGAGTAAATCACCAAAAGTACGCTTGTGATCAAATAGCTTTAAAAAAAAATGAAATAAAATACGTATTTTCATTTTATTTTATTTTTATATTTTTATTTATTGAATCAATGAAATAATTATACCGTTTAAAAAAATATATAAAAATAAACCATTAAATGAACATGCTAAGGTATCTTTTATTAGTAAAATGCAATTTTAAAAATACGAATATTATCGCTTTTTAGTGGTTTTCATAGTTTTGCTTCATTTATGCCCAAATTCTTGGCAAGTGATCTTTTATACTTTTCATTTCTTATTCGTTTTATAATACTTTCCAGAACATCTAAAGAAAAAATAGTATTTTCAAGGTATAATCTATAATATCCGGTGTCATTTATGATTTAAAAAATATTATTTCATTAAATAGTAGAATGACCATAAATTGAAAAAAGTAGTTATGTTCAGCTTAAATCAACATTTATTACATTTTATGTACCTCATATTGTAATGTGTCCACAAAAAACGCAAGCGTACTCTTAAAAAAAAAAATTACGTCCTCTTGTTGACACAACTCACTTGACATAACTTTTACCGAGTTTACAAAATGACAATGACAGTTAACAAACTTGTCAACAATTTGAATTAACAATAATATTTTATATCTTTGGTAGAACAACAATGTCAAAAGAGAATATTAATAAAGACACTTTATCTTAAGTTTTCTGTCCGAATATTAGATAAAAATTGAACTTTATAACTAAATTCATGTGCTGACCAGATGCGTCAACCCAGTTGACGGTAACCATAAATACATACATAATACATGTTTTGTATTTGCAATGAGATTATAACTTTTGCTAGAAATGAAATAAATTTTGATATTTTGTCGTATGCCTTCTCTAATGGACTGCGTACTTTCAGGCGTACCTCCCCTATACGTGATTTTTTTAACTATTTTTAAATGCCTGTATTTTAAAATATCCCTTATTTTTCTTAATGTTACACGACACGATATAACAGAACTGTTTGAAGATGGATTTTTTTACCATTTTTTTTAAAAAAGGGACAACAGTTTTAATATTTATTAGGGTACTACTTGCGAACCCGGCAAAATCCAAAACCTTGAAAAAGTGAGACATTAATTTAAACGTATTCAGAATACATTTTTTTACAATAATTATAACATTGTTAGTTAAAAATACGGCTTCGTTTGTAAATTTTACGATTTTTATGATTAACTATCGATGTGTCAATTAAAAACAAGTTATTGATTACTGTTTTGGCTGGATTAAAACCGAGTAAATTGAAAACAAAACGGCTCGCAGTCACGTCATTTTGGTGTCGCACGGCACTGCGTACCTGCCGAGTACGCTTCTAACAAACATTGTGGACACGTACTCGCATGATGCAGTAACGTAACGCGTGCCGTTTGTCTCGTGCAAAATGTATCGTTTTTTGTTATTTCGAAATATGAATATTCTATGTACTCGTATTTGCAGAAAATTTATCCGACATTGCAAGAAAAATAGTGAAAATAAGCTCTAATTATTTTATATATTTTCATCATTTTTTCCCGATTTGCCAAAATACCCTATTTAGCATTGATGTTTTAATTGACCGAAAACATGATACTCTTTATAATGCCAATCAATTGTTTGACAATCGAGTTGAAAAGTCAATTGAGATTTTCTTTGATCAATCAAAAACTTTAAGATGCCATTTGTAAAGTTCCAACAAAGGCTTTTAACCCTTTCACCACGAATTTTGTTTTTTTGAAAGTTTTGCGATCAATGAAATTAAAAATTTATTTACTCAGAAACTTACTGAAACTAAAAACCGTCGTATCTATTTAGTAATTGCTGTTATCACTTATTATGTCTTAATTTTTTCTGCTCATGTTGGTAGTCGGCATTACCTATATGGCGGTTCCTATATGGGGAAATGCCTGTTCTAAGAAACCGATTTGTTGCGGCAAATATGGTTTTTAAATATGTTTCCTATAAATAAAAATAGTATTGAAGAAATAGAAAAACAGTTAAGCCCAAAAAAGAAAAATAAAAGTACAGTGAACGTTGAATGTAAAGATAAAATTGAATATATTAATATATATACATATACACATACATACATATAAACACCCATATATTTACATAAATATATACACACATACATCTTCTCATGCACGCGCGCCGATTATTCCGACTTTTGACATGTCCATCTTCAAGTATTTATTGGATTTGGTCATGCCATGTCTTTCTCGGTCTTTCTCTATTTCTACATCCATCAAAATTCGTATATTCATGGCCGTTCTTTCGCTGTCCATTCGTTCTACATGTCCAAACCAGCACAGAGCTCCTTTCTTGATTTTGTTGATAATGCTTGACTCAGCCTTACATAATGTACGGATCTCAACATTTGTGTCGTACATAGTTTAACACACATTCGCCTGAGAGATCGCGTTTCGACAGACATTAGACTCATAAAGGTAATTAACCAAAATCAGTGCTCAAACATCCCATTTCCAAGAACAATAACGAATTTTTCCGAGTACCTTAGCCTTGTACATAACACGTAAGGCTACTAAATACAAAAGTCCAAACATGCAAAAAAAAATATTAAAAAAACAGGTTTTATGTTGACGATTAGTTATCAGTTTGAGATCCAGTGTTAAATTGATTTGATATTTAAACCGCGTTGTGGTCCTGTGGCAAGTGTCGCGGACTCACGAATTAGAGGTGCGAGATTTGAATCCAGATCTACCACAATTAATTCCCCATTTTTAGTGGTAAGCTATTTACAACTCTTTGAAATAAGAAAATAAATATTTCTTTTCGATCAAAAAAATACATTAATTTAACATCTGCAATTAAAAATTAAAATGAAGAATTATTGGAATTTCTTTCAGTCGATCGCAAAGTCAACAATATATTTAAATGTTGACCATCACTACTGAGTTAGTTTCATCATCATTTACATTGTCTAATTCAGTGGTGCATAGGGCACTGCATTGGTATCACAGTGTATGTGGATACAATTAATTTCATTGCGTAAGGTGAAATTTTATGACGGGTCATAAGCCCTGTAAATGCCAAGACTTCTGTATTCCTTTCATTAAAATGTTTTTCATCTCTGTTTGAATATATTATATAAGGTGAGATTTTTTATAAATTGTGTTTTTTTTGCCATACTACATACATATTTGATTGCATACATATTTGATTGCAAGCCTTTAAAATGCAATTAGACGAAAGAGAGTATTTTTGACATCTCCTTTTGTTCGCGTACAATCGAAGGAATAAAGCTCCCAAAGCTGCTCCTGATAGTTACGCAGTGCACGGTGAAGAAACTTAAAAGGATTGCCTAATCTGTCCTAAAATAATAAATGAGAATACATTATTTACTAATCCATACTAATAGTATACACGCGAAAATGTGTTAGCTTGTTTGTTTGTGTTTCCTTCACGTCTCAACGGAGCAACCAATTATCTTTTTTTTTGCATAAGGATAGCCGGAAAAGGGAAAAGTAAAATAAAATACTTATTTTCCATCACCAGCAAAAAAAAGTACAGTGAATATAAGATATAATATAATGTTAACAATGAAAAAAAATATTTTAAAATGACTAAATGTCAAAAAAAAATTATTCGAAATATATTTTTTTTTAAATTACCGTATTTTAACAAATTTCAACAGAGATGTGGAACATTTTAGAGAAGGGAATATGGAAGTCCAGACATTAACAGGGCTTTTTACTTGTCATTGGCTGGTTTAAGTGGCCACTTTACACACTGTGTAACATTCACTATTTTGCTTATGTTTAAACATCCATATTTCTTCGATCCTTCCATCTGTTGATTTTAGTGAAGTTAAAGAGCTGAAACCTTTATAATGTTAAGAGATTCATTATTTTTTTTCATTCTTTCAGTCATTCATACTATTTTATCCATGGTTGGTTTAATTTGTTTTTTGTTTCAGTTTTGCATTAGGATTTTGGATTTGTAAACAAAACAACGATGCTGCGTTGACATAGACTAACGGATCGTTGTATTTTTTTCTAATTGATAGTCTTAAGGCCGTCAATCGATACAAGTCACTTTCCATCCCGAAAAAATATATCATTCCATCGATTAAAATCTTATTGTTAATTGACAAATCTAATTATAACATAACTAAATTCTTCCTAGTAACACGCGAGTAAAGCTGCGGGTAAAAGCTAGTTTAATATACACTCGTTTCTTTAAATTTAGCAGCCAACAAACGAAGCTTGATGAAAAATGTCTAATATAAAAATACATCTAAATTTAGCAATATTAGGAATAAGGTTAAGTAAATATTACATATAGGTTAAATATTTGTTGGGTATTTTTTATTTTTAACTCTTTGAGTCATAGATTTTTATTCGAATAAAAAATAATTAATTGCTAATATTTCTTTGATTATTGAGTGCAAAAAATGCACTTTTTTTTAAAGGGAAAATTATTTTCCAGGTGGTATAAATTTAACTGCAACCAAAGTCAGTCATCAGAGACCAGTAGCTTATGTTAGCGTAAATGAAAAAGCAATACGTTATTAATATGAGCAATAAAAAACACGCCACTGGCTAATAAAGTTGTCCATATGGACAAAAACCATTTATTTATTTACTTAAAGGCACTTTATTACACAACATTTGAGACTTAAGTTCCTATTCCATTACATGATTATCAACCACAAAGGTAGGTATGGTTTATAGCGATTCGACGGGCCGTAGATAGCTATGACTCAGTTCGAGAATTGCAAGCGCTAACCGAAACCGTCCGTTACACGTTTGTTATTAAACTAAAAACAAATCCAAAAAAATTGAATATTTACCACTATTCTAGTATCAAAAAAATACATCGAATATGCGTAACGTTTTTTATACCACTGTGATTCAATGAGTTAAAACTTGTATTTTACTAAACTTAATATTCATGAGTCGTAGCAAATAGCTTAGAACTGATCGTGCCTTCGTAATGTATGCTTTGGAAAACTGTATCAATCCAACACGATGCTTACGAGAAAATATGTTATTATACACATACTACGCTTTATGAGAAAGCTTTATTCCTTTCGAGAAATACGGAGTGCATATAATATTTACTGTAAAGCTCAGTAAACACTGTTGTTGATTCATATTACTTATTTATTGTAAATCCCTGTGCAATGCTTTGTATCTAAAGTGTGGAAATAATATTTTTATTCTTTCGGTGCCTCGTCGAGTCCCCCGACGTTTGCGATCACTGCAGCGAAAGCATTTCTATACCACACTATTTTTACATTCCGCAGCCAGGACGACTGCTAACTGTACTTTATGTACTCCCTGTAGTGATTCCTTGGAAAAAGTGACCAGTAGTTTTTCGTTGTCTTTTCTGGTGGATTTTTTGTCGGGGTTACCTTCCCTTAGCTGGTTGGTTCTGCTTTGGAGGCGCCAGAAACTCGCCTTTCATTTTCTTGTTATCTGCTGTAATCACACCGTTATGAGTGTGGTTCCATTGCCTGTGGTTCGCGACGTGGATGTTAACAAGTTGGACTAGTCAGTAGTGCTGCCGTTGAAATGCAACTGGGCGTTTGCAGCATTAAAAAAAATCACATCTTTTAGCAAGATATAACTGACAGCCACCCTATTGACAGTTTAAACCCCATGGAAATAATACTAGTACTAAATAAATAGCCATATAAATGTCCGGCAGCAGCTACTCACAATCTAGAACGATTGCAGAATGTTTATATACGAAATATCTTTAACCTTCGCAAATTCGACCACAATATCGCACGTAACTACACTGACTCAGTATCAGGCATAGAAGAAACATTTACATTTTATCACTTTTTTACAATATTTTAAATAATCCCACTTTGCCTGTTTATCTGAGAGAACTCTTCCAATCTCTATCACAACCCGGACTATCTCTTCGTTCTATTGACGAGAGAACTCTTTCAATACCCTTTCATCGTTCTAATTTTCTTGCCTCCTCTTTCACAGTAGTAGCTGCTCAATCGTGGAATAATCTATCTACTTATTTTAGAGACCCCTTCTTTGTTTACATTAAAATTAAGATTAAAATGTCATTATCTAAATATTTCAGTTATTTATTTTTCCTTCTTTTTTCCTTTTCAATTCTTCTCCTCTCTTTATAGTAAAGTGTAATTTTTTAGTCTATTTTTGTTTTGAAAAAATATCAGATTCTGTATAATTACAAAGAATATGTTTATGTCCTTAAAATTTTCTGAAACTAAACGGTAGGATAAAATTTCCTTGTGGCAATATGCCCGCTCTTCTATGTTTATAAACTGTAAATGTACCTATTTAAAGTGTTAAAATACATAAAAAAAATAAATCTACAAAAACTACCCTTTTAATATCTTCTTTATATATTTTGTTAAAGGTAATCTTATAACGGTACTTTAAAGCATGAACACTTGACAAATAATATTCTTGTCAATGTTTATTTTACTAAACATTTATCAACGTAATTTTAAGTTGCTAGAATTCCACTTGCCAGTGCGCTTTGTAGCTGCAAAACGAATTGTAATCTTGCTTCAATATGTAAACGTTATGAACTATGAAATATCATAATTTATAAATTTATTTCAACAAAGAGGGAAAAAAAATTTGAGAAGGGAATATGGAAGTCAACAGATGGAAGAGTTGAGGAAATGTGGATGTTCAAACATGGGCAGAATGGTGAATGTTACACACTGTGTAAAATGGTCACTTAAACCAGCCAATGACAGGTCATAAGCCCTGTAAATGCTTAGACTTCCATATTCCCTTCACAAAATTTTTTTGCCTCTCTGTTAAAATAAATTTAAATATGAACAACTCCCTACGGAGGAAATCCAGCCAGTCTGCAAGCATTTGGACATAATCAAACATTGCATCATAATTTTGTTTATGGGGTCTAGTATTTCAACCGTCCATGCGCTCAGTAGCTGCAAGACGTGCTGTAACCCAGCTTCTATCTATTATAATTTAAATAGATCGTAATTAGAAACGAGGAATTAAAATCTCAAATCGTCCATGCGCTCTGTAGCTGCAAGGCGTGCTGGGATATTTACTTATTCTACTGTAAGGTAATTTTCACGAAAACGGCGCTTTATAAATTATTTAACTATAATATGCAATAAAGATGCCGGTAAGATTCATCTGACTGAATAAGGTATTGTGCCTACATACTAGTCTAGTATGTAGAAGGCGTTACCTGGTATTGTTATGCAACACCTAAAAATATTTTTCAATATTTACACTTCTTCTTGAAAAAATTGTATTTATCAACAATATTTTGGATAAATGAAATGTCAGCCTTGTGCTGTAATAGTCAGCGCATTTTCTTACCATGCAAGACGTCTCGGGTTCGATTCCCGACATGATTGATGTGAAATATTTATTTAAAGGTCTTTTTTACACAAGAATATTTCATGGTCTCAGGACTGGTACCCGAAGCGTAAGACTGATCATCTTGCCTCCACATAATAGAAATTATCAAGATACGCTTCGATTGGTGTACCAATGCAGTGCCTTATGTACCATTAAGTGCGGAAAGAGAATGATGATGATGATGATTTTGAATTAGTTACTTTTTTGCCAACAAAGATTGGATTCAATCCCCCAGAGAATAAAAAAGATCAAAATTTTATTACAACAGAGATGACGAACATTTAAGAGAGAAGAACATGGTTGTCAAAGCAACAATTGGGCTTATGATCTGCCATTGACTGGTTTGAATGCCCGCTTTATGCACTTTAGTATTCACCATTCTGCCTATGTTCAAACATCCATATTTCTTCAAAACTGTTCTCCATCTCCGTTGCTATATATGCAAGTTTTGGAAACGCCCCT
This sequence comes from Micrasema longulum, assembly GCF_059751315.1. Taxonomy (NCBI): domain Eukaryota; kingdom Metazoa; phylum Arthropoda; class Insecta; order Trichoptera; family Brachycentridae; genus Micrasema; species Micrasema longulum. The sequence continues at coordinate 472,793 of NW_028277780.1, forward strand.
TGTCTACAAAAATATACACAAACTCGAAATATCGTAGACTAAATGAACGCTTATAAAAAATTTAATTTTTTTTTAAATTTTTGAACTAGTACAAAAATTGGCAACCCTGCTTTTGAAACTTTATAAAATATTGAAATCAACTTTGCATATTTAAACCATAAATACATTTCAATGTATTTGTATTTTGTGGAATAGCACCGAAATTCCAAGCGACTGTTTTCGACTCTATCGCTATACAAGACAAAAAAAATATATTAACGGCCTGTTTTCTAACATTTTGACACACTTAAACTTGATTAAACTAATTGGCATAAAAAGAGGTATAAAATTTGAAAACTGTTTTCAGGCGTCGCGTCGCCTACTGGATGATATTATTCAGGCACACGAATCTCACCCAAACCAATGAAAGTTTCAGCTCTACTTGTTTATTTAATTTTTTTGCTTTCACATTATAAACAATAGTAAATAATAAAAATAATTTAAATTCATTGGGGTAACCAGTGCCGGAGACACTTAATTTTTTTCTTTTTGTGTATGTTAGAATACACAAAGAAGACTAAATATACAGAGAGAAATTACAAAATTTTAGGACAGTTCGAAACTCCAGGTAGTAATGTTTATATTTAATTTCTGTCTACATTTATTACTTTACAAAAACAAAACATAAACCTTACTGTTCCTTTACTTCTCAAAAATTTACATTGAAAGCCCACTTACCCGAATCTGTTTTAAAGGTCTTGTAGCCTCTTTTTAGATTTGCACATTGCTAAAAACAAAAAAAAAATAGCTGTAATGAGGGGTCATTTTTATTTTTTTTAAACTTCGTTTTTAAAAGATTTTCGTACTTTCATTTTTTGAATTTACAGCTTTTTTACAGCGAATTTACAGCCTGTCCTAGTGTAAGAACCACTCGCAATTGACCAGTCGGACCACCGCAATTCCATCAAGAACGAACCAGGTTAGCCGCATCCATTATTAATCCATCTCATTCTTTGGGGTTGTGACTGATTGACACTGCATACTGCATATCGAAGATATTCAAATATTTCATTCAAATTAAATTACAGTTCCCTCCGCTAAATAATATCGTAGAAGCCCTAAGGCTTCGCCCCTTAAAATTTTTCATCCCGCAGCCGCGTGGAAATTTGTTTTCACACCATGCGTTAATAGTCTTCCAATGATTACCTGTAATTAAAATGACAACTTTACTAAACATATTTTTCCCTCATCTCATCATTTTTTAAATCGAATTCTTAGCAGCAAAGCTGCAATTGGTACCGAAAACCGACCGACCGACTCAAGTGCAATTCTAATAAAATTACGTATATCTTTCCCGTGGCGCATATGCGCTTTAGAATTGCAAAACCAATATACGAAATTGAAAAATAAATCATACACAACTTGTTTGCAATAAAATTACTAGTTTTTTATATTATATTTATAATCAGGTTTTTCAAAAGAGATGGAGAAACAGAAAAATCCTATTAAGTGCAGCTTTATTTGAGGATGTATGGATCAAATATTTGCTCTGCGAAATATGAGAGAAAAAATTCTGGCTAAACACCAGCAACTTTTCTCCGCATTTGTCCATCTGCAAAAGGTATTTAACAGTATGAACAGAGAGAAATTGTGGAAGGTTTTATCGGAGTATGGAGTGAATGGTAACCTGACAAGGGCTATTGCGTCACTGTACAAGGACAGCACAGCATGTGCAAAGGTGAATGAGTCATTCACATCGTGGTTTAACATCCTAAAGAAGTCAATAAGGATGTGTAATGTCACTATGTTTGTTCAACATATACATCGATCACTGTATGAAAAAACTGAAAGATTTAAGAATAGGAGCAAAAATGAGTGATATAACTGTTAACTGTCTTCTGAATGCTGATGATGCCGTGCTTCTTGCTAGCAGCAAAGAAGACCAGCAACTGTTGGTTACAAAAGCCTACGACGTATACAAGAAAAGCTTTATGCTTATGAATGTTAACAAATCGAAAGTGATAGTTTTTGAAAGGGATGAAAATATAAACCAATGTGAAATCAGTGTGAACGGGATATTCTGAATCAGGTAGAAGAATTTGTGTATTTTTTTTATTTTTTTTTATCTTACTTTTTGTACATAATGTTATTTGTACATTGGCGGACTTATTTCCAAATGGCAATTTCTTCCAACCAACCAATAAAATAAAAGTTTAATTTTTATAATTCAAGTCACAGAAAATATTCAATAGAAAAAAATATTAAAAAGCTAAATATATATAAAATTAGAAATAAACGTATTTGTTTATAAATAACCCTAAATCGAAACTATTACTCAATGGGAAAAAGGAAAAAAAGAGGAAAGGGGAAAAAGGAAAGGAGGAGACATTAAGGAAGAGAAAGGAGATGTTTCTTCAGAACTGATTTAAACAGAGATAATGTAGTAACATCTTTGATGGTGGATGGGAGATGATTCCACAGTCGAGCCGCATGGACACTACATGAGTTAGATAAGAGAGAGGAATTGTGAATGGGTATTAAGAGAGTGCCTTGAGAATTAGAACGAAGAGGTAAACCATGAACTGATAAGCGCTGAAATTTTTCACGCAGGTATATAGGAGCGTTAAGACTATGAAATACATTGAACAGAAGTGAAAGGGAGTAATAGTCTCTACGCTGTCTAATTTTGAGCCATTTCAGTTGCCTACGATAATCAGAAATGTGGTCATATTTCCTAAGACCAAAAATGTACCTTATGCATGTATTCTGAAGTCGTTGAAGTTTATCGAGTTGCTCACAGCTTAAATCAGTCATGGAAACATCAGCGTAATCTAGAATGGGTGGTAGTAATGCTTGTACAAGGGTGCATTTAGTATTAAGGGGTAAGAATTTTTGCAACCTTCTAAGTGAGTGTATACTGAAAAATATTTTGCGGCTTAATTCATTAGTATGAGCTCGCCAGCAGAGATGTTCATCCATTTGTACTCATAGATTTTTTACGGATTTCCTGTATTGAATATTGGTACCATTGACAATAAGAGGATTAAGTGAAGGTATGTCTAGCTTACTAAGCAATCTTTGACTACCCGCAAACATAATTTGTGTTTTAGATGGGTTTATTAGTAAACCATACTCTTTTGTCCATGTTGACACGCAATTAAGTGTATTAGACATCGATTCTATTGCTTCGCTTGTGTTTTCAGATCTGCAATGAAGATATAGTGTATCTGGGAAGTATGTTTACTAGGGATGGAAAGACTTTGAAAGATATTGAAAGGAGGGTAAGTGCCGGGAACAGGGTGAACGGTGCACTGAAATCTACTTTGGAAAACAAAGGTTTATCGCCGGAGGCTAAACTAGCAGTTCACAACGGAGTTCTAGTGCCACCTCTCATATATGGGAGCGAAGTATGGAATTGGAAAAATGATGATGAAAGAAGTTGAATGCTGTCGAAATGCGATCCCTCAGGCGAATATGTGGTAAAACGATGTATGATAGGTGCACAAATGTCGAGATCCGTAAACTGTGTAAGGCTGAGACTTGCAGTATCGACAGAATCCAGAAAGGGGTGCTGCGTTGGTTTGGACATGTAGAGCGAATGGACAACAAAAGAACGGCCAAAAGGATCTACGATGCGAATGTTTATGACATGGCAGGATGAAATTCATCAATTACTTGAAGATGGACAATATGGACATGTCAAGAGTTAGAATAATCGGCTAACGTGCATGATAAGATGTGTGAATGTAGAAAGAGCGAGAACTGTTCGCAAAGATAGAGTGATATGGCGTTATATCTCTCTGCCCCACGGCGTGATGGTTTGTTTGTTTTTGAAGAAGTTTATTGTTATTCGGAAAAAAACGTATGACAGCTAAAAAAGAATAATTATTCCATTTTTGGTGGATTTAAACTTAGACTTAACTTAATTTATTAAATGATCAAAAATTGCACCAATAAAGTGCCATATACACCACTTGGTGTGGGTAGGAATATCACGAATAATTCAATCTATGACTTTAAAAAAAAAATGTTATCGACATTACTTTTTCCGCACTTAATGGTGCATAGGGTATTGCATTGTTATTTTGATCATTTTTTATACATGAAGATAAGATGATCAGCCTTACGCCTCAGGTACCAGTCCAGGGACTATGAAATATTCTACTGTACAAACACCCTTTTAAATTAATATTTCATTTTATGTCGGGAATCGAACCCGAGACTTGCATGGTCGGCAAACGCGCTGACCATTACATTTTTTAAAATTATTTAAGTTTTACGTAGAATTTATATTGTTATTTATTCATGATTTTTTCTTATTTTATTTTACTTTATCACAAATCAACTGATTTTAAAAAGTTTACATTATTTTTAATTCAGCTTGAAAATTTTACAAATTCAAAATAAAGTAATATGTATTTATATAAGTAAAATTGCGTTACACATTTATTTATACAGTAGTAAAAAAGAGTTGAAGAATCATATACAAAAATAAAATTTCACAATACGTATTATTTATATATAACAGTTAAATTGAGTCATACATATTTATTTACGTACAATAGTAAAATTGAGTAAAACAAATCCAAATTCAGTGAAATTTTCCACAAAATACTTCTCTCAAGTTCCATCAGCATTTTATGTCCCTCCGGCAGAGTTAGAAATGGCAAGATTTAAATATTGAAACGCATCCGCCATTGCGGGGTGAATATTTGAAATGCATCCGGAAGCTTGGTTCCACATCCGGTCGGAAAATAGGAAAAAGAACCTACATATCTACCCTCTACAGTCTCTTCACCTATTTCAACTGCAAAGATCCCGTATTTTGTCTTGGATCATTTGGCCAACAAACAAAAGTCAGGTAATGAATTGTTATGAAAAAGTCAGGCATTTTTTAAAATACAAAAATATCAACATTGAACTGTAGAGCAATTTGTATTTAGGGTATGAAAAAAATTAAAAACATTTTAAATACCATCGATTTATAATAGGCCGGAAACCGCATACGCGTATCAAATTGAAGCTTTGCGTTTTAGCCATTACTTACTCTGTAGACGTCGCTGGGTACGCATGTGCCGATTTCAATTCAATTATGCCGTGATGTGTCGTTTGTAAGGGTCAAAATACAGCTGGGACTTAAAGGAAAAAAGGTGGAATCACATTTTATGTGTAAGTAGCGAATTCACAAATAAAAAAATTTAAGAATTCGATTATTTTACCATTTCTGTCAGATTGTTAAATAAAACAAGGAAGATAATTTTAAGGATAACCAGGGAGGTCGATTTTTTTACCCTGCGCTCTATTAATAATTCTACGTATAATATTAAACGGTATTAATTTACTTAATTAATAAATATGTTTTTTTTACGTTCGCCTAATAAAAGTACATTTTTTTTTATTCCAGACAGTAAAATATTTAATACATGAAATAAAATCACTTTAATTTTATGTACCACTTACATTTTTATAACTTGATAACCAACTAGTTTCAAAGTGATTTTATTTTAATATATTTAATAATAATGTTCCACAAAGTAGGTGCTTTAAACATCAAAATTAGTAAAATATTTGCCACGGTTCAACATAACAAAACCATACACAAAATTATCTTATATTTGTTCGATAATAAAAAATTGTTCGCAGTCTGGTAACATTACGCGTTCACTTCACGCATGCGCGCAAGCGGGAAGTCAGACTTTTGGACACAGTACAGTGTAAGCAAACATGATTCTACGCGCCTTCTGGTATTTAATAATTATTCGTTAAATGCCTGTGTCGTCATCATTCAGAAATTAATAAACCAATCATAAATACCTAGTCAAAAAAAAATACGCGAATTTCGTTTCCTTTGTTGATTCTGGAAATTAAGTGGGGATCAGTTAGCTCTAATATGTAAACGTTGGCACGTTTACTTACGATGATTGAGGTACCGGAATCGATTCCCGGTAGGGTAAAGGCGCAATATTTACTTTAATGGTGGTTTAATATTGCTATTTTTTTATGATCATTAGAAATAACACATGTAAAAATCATCGGAAAAAAATATTTTTATTTTTTAAGTTTTATTTTAAATAATCTGATGAAAAAATGGAAAACAAATTGTGGTCTAGTACGTTTCGAACCTCAGAAATTTTATACAGAGACTGCAACCTTACCTTGGTGACTAAAACCCAATTAAATATTTTGTTATATAATATTAGAAAATATTTTGTTATATTACTTAACATGGAAAATCACAAAAGTGATTCTTCAATTATCAATTTGATGAAATTCGATTGTTCTAGGATTGGCATCTGCCTTTTTGTAACAAACGCCCGAGATACGTTGTGTTTGATGTAGGTTCCAAAACAGTGTGTTTTACACTATCAGATGTAAATATATATCGAAGATCAAAAAATACCATAAAGTTATTCTCGCAAGCTCGTCAGGCTACAACCTTCCCTTGGTGCTAGTAGCAGTTATCGGAGGGACAAAGCTGTCCTTCTTATCTTTAATTTTACTATTATAAAGATAAACTAAAATAAAAGTTAATATAATATAAGAATAAAAAACCACTTTAAAAATTGCCCCGATAAAATAATATTAAACGATCAGGTAACCAACGTTCATATCCCATTATTGTATCCATTAAAACACAAACAATGAAACTACTCAATAAGAATTAACTGCCGAGAATCTTTGTTTTCAGAAAATGACTTAATTACCCCCGGGCCCGAAGACATAGCTGTCGATGGAATCACCAACCAGCGACCCCTGTTATAGTTTTAATAAAATTTAAATACATATAATTCAAATAAATTTTCATTTTAAGACTTCATAAAATTATATGATTTTCACCGGTTTTTATTTTATTTATTTATTTATTTATTTACACTTTTACATTGTTTGTATTCTTTTTTTATACAGAATAATGTACCCTCACTGGGGTGTCCCGTGCCGAGGGAAACATTTTACAAAATGTAAAACATGCCTAAGATTAGCTTTTTTACAAAGTTAACAAAATGAACAAAATAATAATAATAAAAAAAAACGTAATTAAACCAATTAACCTAATTATAATTAACATAATAAACAATAAAAAACAAAAATATTCATAAAAAACATAACCAATTTACAAAGACTAATTAATAAAATTCATAAACAGTGCGTACATTTTACATGTTTAGCTTGATCCACTGATCGATCCGTGCGCAACCCACCTCCATTTTCCATTCCTCTATAGCAATTTTATATTTTAAGAACTTACAAATTGTCCTTATGGATAATGGGAGAAGATTTTACACTTTAACCGAGTAGTAGGTCAATCAAGAGATTTTCAAATATACCGAGGGAGCTAGTTCTGATTGGGACTCTTGGGATAATTTTTATTGAAGCTTTTTGTCCAATTATTATTTGCTTGATCAGTGTGTCATTTGCACATCCCCATCCAATTATCCCATATTCGAAAAATAATTGAGTAAGTGCGTAATATATTTTTACAAGTTCTTTTAGGCTAATTATATTTCTTATGGTTTAAAAAAGTAAATTTGCTTTTTCAATTTATTTTTAATATGATTGATTAGATGAGTCCATCTTAAATTCCCATCTTTATAAATTCCCAAATATTTCATTGAATCTACTTTGTCCAACAATTTACAAATACATTCAATATTCGGAATTTGGTTATTATAATTTCAGCTGCGAATAGTTAAGGAAAGATTTGGATTAGATAAAGTTTTATTATTAATTTTAAATGTTATGTATTTTGTTTTCGAGTGATTTAGTGTTAGATAATTTGAGTCTAACCATTTTTTACTAAGTTTAAGTCATTTTCAGCCTTTTCAAATAAAATATCTTATGAATTTCCTTGAGATAGTATCACAGTATCATCAGCAAAGATAATTAAAGAGCCTTTTATAGATAAGTTACAAAGATCATTTATATAAATAAGAAACAAAATTGGTCCCAGTATGCTTCCTTGAGGGACGCCATGTAAAGTTTCGGTTTCCTCGCTAGATTTATTATTAATATTTACTGTTTGCTTTCTGTTTTTCATGTAATTTTGGAGCAGTTCCGATTCCTTATTAAGGATTCCTATATTCCTAAGTTTTTCAAAAAGTATGTAGCGTTTAATAGTATCGAAGGCCTTGCATAAATCGAGGAAAATACCTATACATTTTTCTCCTTTGTCATGATTATCATTTATGTAGCTCGTTATTTTGGCTGTTGCATCTTATGTTCCTGTGTTTTTTCTGAAACCAAATTGTTTAGGAGAAAGTGTAGAATTTTTTTCAAGATGGGTAATTATTATTTTTTTTATAACATTTTCTACTATTTTAGATAGGGTGTTTAATATGGTAAATACATTTAAACAAAACTTAAATGCATAAAATTGTTATTACTCGTACTTAAATGAGTTTATTTGAAATTCTTTTATTTCTATAATTAAATAAAATCAAAATTTACGACCCCGGCTTGCACTTGTTTATAAATTTGTTTAGTCTACCACCAGTCTGACGATGTCGGTCACGACGAAACCCGGTCACTGGCAAAATTTATAAATAAAAGTGAAATAAAACCAAATACGTATTTTTATTATTATAATTAAAATGCAGTTCCTCCAAGAAAAGTCAGTAGAAAAACCCAATCTATTAAAATAAGGTGAATGTAGAAATAGCGACCACGTGTATTTCATAAATCAAAGTTGACTCTTTTTTTAATAAGGGGTGGTAAAAGTTTCTATGTTTGTGAAGCGGCATTTTGCAATGTGGCCACTTAAAACAGCCGATGGCAGATCATAAGCTCTGCAAATGCCTAGACTTTCAATCATTAAGTTTTATTGTTTTTTGCGTCTTGATACTCAAACAATCAAACAAACAAACCATCACGTCGTTTCCCTCCAGGGGTAGGCAGAGAGGATAGAATGCCATATCACTCTGTTTTGCATACAAATCTCGCTTCCTCTACATTCATACATATTCTCATACACGCACGCCGATTATTCTATTTTTTTCCAAGTATTTGATGAACTTGATCATGCCATGTCTTTCTCGGTCTAACTCGTTTTCTGCATCCATCAACATTCACATGGTAGATTATTTTAGCCATTCTTTTGCTGTCCATTTGCTCTACATGTCCAAACCAACGCAGCACCCCTTTCTTGATTCTGTCGATAATGCACGTCTCAGCATTACTCAGTTCGCGGATTTCGATATTTGTGCACCCATCACACATCGTTTTACCTCACATTCGCCTAAGGGATCGCATTTCAACAGAATTTAACCGACTTTCATCATTATTTTTTCGATTCCATACTTCCACACATTAGAATTGGCACTAGAACTCCATTCTGAACTGCTTGTTTTGCCTTCGGCGATAAACCTTTGTTTTCCAAAGTAGATTTCAGTGCACCATTCACCCTGTACCCGGCACTAACCCTCCTTTCAATATGTTTCTTAATCTTTCCACCCCTAGTCAAAATACTTCCTAGATACACAAATTCTTTTACCTGATTCAGAATATCTCCGTTCAAACTGATCTCACATTTAATTATATTTTCATCCCTTTCAAAAGTTCATCCTTTGCGGCTTGATTTTCCAGATACTTTAAAAGGATATGCAATGCGAGACAATTTTGATGAATAAGTAATTAAGCATTTTTATTTTGTCACTCTCTCGCAAATGCCTCCCGAATACTGTGCAAAAGAGACGACTGTACATCAGACTGATTTTGCCTAACTAAAATTGACAGTATCGACGTTTTGCTGATCCGTTTTTGAATCCGAAAACTGGACCGATTTGGTTATTTTTTTAGAAAGAGAATTAATTATTTTTTTTTGCTATCGGTGCTTTTTCCGTTTTTTAAAATTATTTATCATATTTGTATTCCATACCGTACGTCTGATGTCGGCAAAATAAACTGGGCAGTTTTTTCGATTTTTCGGATTGTCCTAGCTCTCCCATTAGAAACAATTTATGAAAAAAGCAAAACTACAGATATCCGCAAAAAGAAAATTTGGCAATCAATGTAGGGCAAACATAAGTCTAGAGCTTTATTCTCTCACTCCATGATTATGCAGATGTCTTGCTAATTCTGAACTGTTTGATAAGTTGGAACGATTGCAGAATGTTTATATACGTTTTATTTTTAATCTTTGCAAATCTAACCACATAACCGAATACCGCACGCAACTACATTGGCTCAGTATCAGGCATCGAAAAAACATTTATATTATATACCTTCTTTGCAATATTTTGAATAATCTCACTTTGCCTGTTTATCTGAAAGAGCTCTTCCAACCTCTATCACAACATAGACTATCATGTTCTAGTAACGAGAGCACCCTCTAATACCCTTTTACCACTCTAATTTTCTTGTCTACTTTTTCACAGTAGTAGCTGCTCGATTGTGGAAAAATCTACCTACTAATTTTAGAGAAGCCCCTTTTTTATTAACATTTTAATCAAGATTGAAATGTCACTGTCTAAATGTTTGAGTTGTTTCTTTCTCCATCTTTTTTCCATCCTATAACCTCTCCTTTCCTTTTTTCATAGTACAGTGTAATTTTTTTTGTTAATTTTGTTTTAAATTGTTACATAAAATTATACGATTCAGTTGAAATATGTCAATGTACTTGTAATTTTCTCAACCTGAACGGTTTGGGTAGGTAGGAAAATGCTTTAAGGCCCTTATACCATATGATCAAAAACAAACGGGAATTTCTTATTTGACATGGTCACTCTGCACCAATTAGTATTTTTGAAACCACATTGACAGTACTATTTATGACAATCTGTCAAAGTTTGACGGCGATCGGATGCTCAGTATCCTGTCAGCGTCTGTTTGAGTGAGTCGAAGAATTTTTTGTGGCGATTTTTACAGTGGATAATAAATTGGCAAAACGAACATGCCACCAATGTTATGTTGCTAATGAAATTTCGTGTGTCGAATCATTTAAAATGTTAAATAAAGCCTTTGGAATATTTTGCATGTCAAAAACACGGGCATACGAATGGTTTTAGATGTTTAAAGACGTTCGTGAATGCGTTGATGATGATAAACACACTGGACGTCTAGCGACGTCAAATACCGAAAAAAACCGATATGTACCAATCCGAGAGCTTGCTGTGTTATTGAGCATCTTATCACTGAGATGTTCTGGGTATGAAACGCGTCACTGCTCCCCTCGTTTCAAAAACACTGAAGAAATATGGAAGGATAATTCGTGGATTGTACACTACGATAAAACGCCGTCTCATACAACGGTGATTTTTTCGGAGATTTTGACCAAAAATTTAACTTATCTCATCAGCCAGTCACCCTATTTTCTAGACCAGGCCCCGTCTGACTATTTTATTTTGTCAAGACTGAAACACCTATTAAGAGAAATGCATTTTGAGATGATAAATGCCATAAATGAGAATTCGCCACGAAAGCTATAGGTCGTTTCTTTGCAGGCCTATGAAAAGTGCATGGGCAATTGGATTAAGCGTTGGCATCAATGTACTGTCGCAAATAACGATTATTTTAAGAGGGATGACAATAAAAAATATTGAAAATTAAAATTTTGCTTTTTACTGTCGAATTCCAGCTTTCTTTATCATAAAGTATGTATATTAATTGTAAAAACCTTTTTTTAGTGCCATTATTCAGGGAGAAAATATGAAAATACTTTTTTATAAAAAAATAAAAATAAACCACGTTACCTCTTAAATTTTCGAATGTGCGAAACTGAAGATAAACACTAGTCGTCATTAATTGTTTCGGAAAAGGGCGGGCTCTTTTATTGTACGAGTAGTACTTCATATTTAAAAAATGTACCCAGGTAGATGATTGGATTCGGAATTCGTTTTTGTTGCCGCGAAAACACACTCTTTCCATGCTATTATCTTTCCACGACACAAATGTAAATATTTGCTGCCGACTGCAAAAGTTGTACGTGACCGCCAATACAATTATAACTTTGACTACCCCAAATACCAACGACTCCAAACTTTAATCATAAACACGGTTTTGTTAAGAAATTGAAACTTTCACTCTCTTGTGACAGCCAAGCAAACAATCAACAACTAACTTCAGTGCTCTTAGCAAATTTGCAGCCAAAATATCAAGTTCTGCAATAAAAGTCATGATGAAATTTAAGTAAACCAAAATGGCAAAATAATTTCATACAAATTCAGGTGATTTTTAATGACAAAGATAAAGTATCCCCGCTTACTGTTTTTGACAATAGAAAAATAAAGGAAAATCAAAACGTGAAAAACGTAAATATATAACAAAATATTGTTTTTTTTTTCACTATGCAGCGTTTTGATCTTCTCTGGTCTCAATTCTGGGATTGTCTGGCAGGAATTACTTTCATTCTTCTCCTCCATCCCTCCCTGTCTTGTGCGGCTCTTTTAAAGTCAACAAATGATGAGCAGCGCACGTCTTCTAATAGGTCCTCCAGGTACTCTCGACGTGGGCGTCCCCTAGAATATGTCTCCTCGGTCATCCCCTCCATTATGACATGCATTAGGCCTTCTTGACGTATTACATGGCCAATCCATCTCGTTTGCCTTTCGGACAAGGTCCTGAGCAGGTGCCTTCCACCTTCGATTCTTTGGAGAACCTCCTCATTTGTAATGTGGTCTCTCCAGGAAATTCCTAGAAGTCTTCTATAGGACCACATCTCAAAAGCCTCTAGTCTCCGTTTATCTCTTTCGGATAGGCACCATGTCTCGCAGCCATACATCAAAATACTCCATACATAGGTCTTGATTAGGAGTATTCTTAGTTTTAGGTCTATATTATTTGATTCTATTATTTTTGACCTTTTATTAAATGCAAGTCTAGCTTGATGTATACGGCTGTCGACCTCGCTCTTAGACCGACCGTCCCACGTTATTTTGCTCCCGAGGTAGACAAACTCCTTGGTGTTCTTTAGTGGTATTCCCGACATCACTACTCTCATCTGGTGTTGCATTCGGCCTACAGTCAGTAGCTTTGTTTCGTCTTTATTTATCTTCATACTGTAGTTATTTTGAAGAATGCTTTCCATAATTGTTAAGGCCTCTTAGTCATTTGAAAAAATCAAATCATATGTTAATGATACTTAGCACATTATGTAACAATCACCATTCTTGTTTATTGTGTATGCAGACAATTGGTAGAATTCAATATTTAATTTGGTAATGTATGTTTGTTTGAAAATGTCCTTACAAGGCAAAACGCGTCACAATATACCCTTAGTATATTTTATAATAAATAAAATAGAATTATAATCTATTAAACTTGTTTTATTTTGGATACATTACCAAATTAATCATTATTCCGTTACATGAAGGTAAGGTGATCAGCACTTCAAGTGTCTGGGAACAATGAAATATTAAGTTTAAACTCACTTTAAAATTATATTTCACATCTACCCTGCCAAAAGTCTAACCTAGAACCACGTTAATGGCAGGCAAACGTTCAAACTACTACACAACGACGCAGATTTATCTCCACTTGATTTCCGTTTTAGGATTTTTCCATGCGAGTAGGTATCCAGTAAAAAACACAAGGTCAGAGCTCTAGTTTTATTTCACACACAAAACTGTATTTTTTATCCATCTAGACACACAGATAATCATATAAGCTTATGAAAAAATAGTACATACATGCAATACAAAAAAAAATTCTTGGCATGAAAAAATGTAAGGAAACGTTTATAACAGCTTTATTGGATAGTATTAAAAATACCCATCTAAAGCTGCGTACACATGTACTTATTTAATAAGAAAAATACTTATTTGTTTTAATAAAAATTACAAAAATAAAAATTTAGAGTGAAATTAAAAATAAAAAACAATAACAAAAAAAAGCGTTTACTTCAACAATAAAAAAACATTATGATTTAAAAATAGTGATTTTAAATAGTATTTTTAAAGCATAAAGTGACATCATTACTCACTCACTAACAGTTGAGAGAACTAAGAAGCTTCTTTTTACCTGTACATGGGAGAGTGTGGATATTACCCATTGCAGTATCCATCACTGTTCCTTTTAGGTATGTTTGGTATGCGCGGGCTAAAAGAAGCTTTGTTTTGCTTATGATGGCCTTTAAATTTCTGAACGGGTAAATTTACGATTCCCCCATTTAAGAGTTAGGCATCACAGACCATTTTTTCTTCTTGAATGCAAGACAAATTTACTTTTGATGATGCTTGTAGAGAGAACGATTGATCTGTTGAACATCCTACCGAGAGAGGTGAATCTTTTACATGCTGGGATTACCAGTTTTAGTCTTTTCCTCTCTGACCACGTATCATAAAGTGTATTGTGACCTTTCGTTTTTGTTTAATATTGTTTTTAGGAACTATATCTTCTTCTTCTTATCGTTGTTATCGACGATGGAGATTGAAAATCGTCGTAGCTGTTCTCACTTTGTTGGCAGCTGCCCGGAACAAGGACTGAGTGCGGCAATAGAATCAGTCAAGCAAGTTCTTTATTCAAGAGATGCGCCCTCTACCTGCACTGCGTCTTCCTTCAATCCTTCCCTGTAGAATGACTAGCAAAATGTTATATTTTTCGCTTTTTATCACAAGCCCAAAATAGACAATTTTTCTTTTATTTATGGTCTTCAGTACCTATTTATCTTTTTCCATCCGTCGGAGAACGTCATTTTTTCAAACTCTGTCAACACAGGAGATTTTTAGTATTCTCCTGTAGCACCACATTTCAAAGGCTTAAATATATGTTTTAGCTTATTAACCTATGGTGTTTTTTTTAAAAAAAACATGTTTTTATAATTAGCTGATAATATTGTTAACAATATTTTGAGTTTGTCCAAATTTTTGTAGACAAGGACTGGATTCAACTCCCTGGGGAGCTTTTTATATTAATATAAACAGCTCCCCAGGGAGTTGAATCCAGTTCTTGTCTACAAAAATTTGGACACACTCAAAATATTTTTGATAAATTACCTGGTCCATGAAGAAGTATAGAAATTGAAAAAGTAATATTTTCAGGCGTTGCCTAGTATGTAGGTGAAATAATTCAATTAGATGAATCTCACCCGCATAAATAAAGGTTTCAACTCTTTAACTTCACAAACATCAACAGATGAAAGAATTGAAGGAATATATATGTTCAAATATAGGCAAAATGGTGAATGTTACACAGTGTATAAAATGGCCACTTAAACCAGCCATTGACAGGTCATAAGCCCTGTAGATGCCTAGACTTCTATATTACCTTCTCTTAAATGTTCTTCATCTCTGTTGTAGTATGTTAAGATAATATTGTTTATTAAGATTGTTATTGGCAGTACGACTGTATTGTACATTTAAATAAATAGATAAACAATAAAATCATCGCAGCCATTGTTGTTTTCTTGAAAATAAAGAATATAACATAATTCGGTAAATTCAGACATACATACCCAAAGACGGTTATCCATATTATATCGTTCATTTTTTCAATCGTTTCATGCTAAACGTTTTTGCTCATAAACTATGCAAACAACTCTGTTGACGCGACATATACGACGATATTTTTTAATAAACTTCTAAATAAAAGCATGGCAGAGATAACCAAACATGTCAGTGACACAGGCATGGCTATTACGTTATTTGCCGACTCCTCCCCATCCTTTAACATTACCTAACTTTTCTGACGCGACAAGATATTGAAAGTTGGAAGGCAAACATCAAATTTATGAGAAAAACTCACCAAACCACTTTCGCAATATTTGGGTCAAGAATCTTCAATGACAATCAAATTTCAAGGGGGTATCTTAAACAGACGGCCACCATTTTGTCCCAATCTCAACAAAAAATAATCCTTGAAAATATTATGATGGTCAAAAAAAATATTTTGTTAGTGGAAATTAAACGTTGATGGCAGATTTTTTAAAAATTGCTAGTAAATATGTAAGTATAGAATAAAACATATAAATATTTCAAGCAGAAATAACGTAGTTTCTTGGAGATTCTAGGTAATATTCATTCCAGTCTAAAATAATGACAGTTATTTTTAATTTGTTGCAACGGAGAGGGAAAACTTCTTTGAGAGGGGAATATGGAAGCCTAGACATTTACAGGACTTATAACCTGCCATTGGCTGGTTTAAGTGGCCACTTCACACACTGTGCAACATTCACTTTTCTGCTTATATTTGAACATCCCCATTTCCTCAAATCTTTTATCTGTTGACTTTTGTGAAGTTAAAGAGCTGAAACCTTTATCACGTGGGTGAGATTCATCCGGCTGAACCAGTTTACCTACTAGGCAACGCTGGAAAACAATTTAAGCAATTGAAAACCTAATATTAATTTGTAAAAAATAATAATAATCATACGAATAAATTAAATATGTTCATACTTATGACTAGATTTCTATGTTTTTTTTTAAATTTGTTCTTGATTTTTGTTGAAAAATTTATAATTTTATTTTTATTTTTCATTTTTTTAAATTTTTTTTTTTAAATTATAGTAACCTACTGAGTCCATAGCACGAGACAGTTTGTATCACCTAGGGCATTCAATACGCATTGCAGCAAAACGGCAAATGAAGTACTTATGATTCCATTTCTAATTTACTTCGTTATCTTTTTTATAGTTTATTAAGTATAACGTTATCGCAAAATATTTTTATATACTACAATACATAAAAAAAGATGTGTAATATGCTTAACTATATTATTTTTAAAACTAAAGCATTATCGACGAAATCAAGAAAGTAGCTTTGCGTTGGTCTGGACACGTAGAGCGAGTGGACAGAAAAAAACGGCTAAGAATATTGACAATGCAAATGCTAATTGATGCAGAAATAGAGGAAGACCGAGAAAGACATGGCATGACCAAATCCTACAAATACTTGAAGATGGACATGTCAAAAGTCGAAATAATTGGCGCGCGTGCATGAGAAGATGTATGTGTATATATAGGTGTGCATATATCGGGGGCTTAGGGTCATAAGGGCGAAACTACAAAAAATGCTGTTTTGTGTTAAGTACTAATCTGATATCCAAACAAAATATCCTATTAGTGACAAAAAGATGAAACTCATCCGATAAGTAGTTACCTAGATAAATTTGTGTGAAACTACAAATGAAGCGTTTTGTTTAAAGTCAGAAGAATAAAACACCTTTTACATCATTTTGTTAATTTACTAATGTAAGCGCAAGTTACGGTCATATAGACAAAAGCGTAGTTTCATATATTTGTTTTCTTTTAACATTTTATGCTCTATTAACTGTATTTTTTATTTTCTTTATTTGTTACCCTTCAAAGACAGTATTATTTTTTGAAAACTGTTTTATCATTTATCTCAAAACTGTGTTTTTGTAGTTTCGCCCTTATGACCCTTAACCCCCGATATGTATGTATGTGTAGATGTATGAATGTTGTATGTTTGTGTGTTTGTATATATATTTATGTATTTAATTTGATTTTATATTTAACGTAAACTGTATTTTTTTAAATTCTCTTTTGGGCTTAAGTGTTTTTCTATTTCTTCAAAAATATTTTTATTTATAAGAAACATATTCGAAAACCATATTTGCCGCAACAAATCGGTTTCTAGAACAGGCGTTTACCCATATAGGAACCGATTTACTTCACCGTTTACTTCATATACTGAATCTACTCCTAGTACAAGCAGAATTTGCCAGGGTGTTTTTTGTGCCATTTTTGTAAAAATGTGTGTATAAACCAATAAATAAATGAATGTAGAGGAGGCGAGATCTGTATCCAAAGATAGAGTGATGAGGCGTTCTATCCTCTCTGCCTACCCTAATGGGGAAACAGAGCGATGGTTTGTTGTTATATTATTTTTGTTTTATTACATTATGCTGTAATAGAACATTGTTATGTTAAATTTATTTATGTTTTAGTTGATAAAAGACATTTTTGTTGTGTACACAAATAAAATAAATAATCTAGTTTAATGTGTAGGCTGAATAAGAAACTGTGTATTTCATCATCATGACACCCCTTGTCCATACCCGATGGTGTATAGGGTAGTGCATTTTTTGACTTCATTCAGCGTATATTGATCATCTTTTTCGGCCTTATGTTTCAAGTACCAGTCAGGAAACATGAAATATTACAGTGTAGAATCATTTTGCTAATCAGTATTTTATGTCGACTTTCCCAGAAATCGAATCCAGGACCTTAAACATAGTAGGTGAATATACCAACCACTCCACTACGAGGCGGACTTTTCTGTACTAGACATTTTTTTTGGGATTTTTACCTTATATTAACCATCGAGTAAAAAAAAAACACTTGTTAAAGATTCCGGTTCTATCCCTCACTCAAAACTATATTTTTCATCTGCCCAGACACAAGTTGTTATAGTTTATTTTAAAAAATCTTATAAAACTATAAACCTACCTAGAGTGAAACTATTGCGGTTTATAATAAACTAAATTTACGCTGGTTTTTGAATTGTGATTCTTCCAAATTAAAATAAATCATCAAGATGAATTGTTTATTGGGTAAACCAATGTAATAAATCATAATATTAGAGAGAATTTTATGACTTTAGGTTTACCTTGTGCAACGTATTTGTGACGTTACCTGTTTTTTTTTTAAATTACGCTAACCTTTCGGAAGTCGCTAAAGGAAAAACACGCGTTACAAAACAAAAACGATAAACTCAACCACATCGTGTACATTTGGTTGAAAAAAGAGTGAATAAAACACAATGACAAAAACACTTTTCCCTTCTTTCAAAGGAAAGTTTCCAGAAAGTTCCCCAAGGAAACTCCAGCATCATGGCGTACCGCGACTCGAAGTAGGAACGTTGAACGTACTATGCTATATCTTCATGACGAGCGGCATTTGGTGCTATATGTTTTGCAAACTATACTCTTAAACAGCCAGTGGTTTTTAATCTTTTTTCAATACCTTGTTTTGTTTAATTTATTTATTTTACTAACATAAACGGCAAATCTGCCTTTTACAAAAATTTACAATACTTACATATTTTGCTTGATATATATATTTTTTTAAACAAATTTCCTTTTACCCAAGATTTTAAAAAATAAACCTACAAATTAAACAACATTTTCAGTAGAAAGTTTAAATAATTTAAGAATAAATGTAATAACCAAATTAAATAATAAAATATTTAAAGTAAGATATCAAGAAAATCGTAAGTACTGTTTCATACAGCTGGGCAAAGTGAACAATTTTTTTTATTTATATTAAGAAATGTATAAATAAATAAATATAATTACCATTCACCATCTTTGAAAAAGTTCAAAAGCTTTGTTCTGTGGGAACAATACCCGATACTAAATATATCTGATACGTGGGAATAACTATTTCCGAGTGCGTGAAGTCTATTTAATACGGCATTACAAGTATACACTGTCCGTGAATTGTTACTACAAACCGGTGGTGCCTGTCTAGTCATTCTTTCAGGCACCCTGAAGTTGATGAAAGATAACAGTTCAGAGTAATCCCATATTGAATTAACAATTTTGTAAATAATAATGAGTAAAATGGCCAATAGTGCTCAGTCAAGTCTAACATATGGAATTTTTAAAAACATGGTTTATTTTCACAGATCTATGTAGAAATAACTAAAATACTCGTAATATTCATAAATAAAATAACGAATATTTTTACAACAAATAAAAACTAAAAAACTCAATGAAAATAGTAATAATAACAGTACATTAATTTAAAAATGAATAGAAATAAACTTGTAAAGAATTTAGACGTGAAAGAAAAAAAAAGACATCTATTGTCACAGCATTTGCATACGCTCGAACAGGATGAGTGGATCCACCCTACAGTGGTTTTAGCTACTATCTGCTTTCTATTCATTAACTCTTAAAAGACTGGTAAATAATATCTTTGCGCGCGGTGATGTAACATCGTGTTACCACTAGTAAAAAACGGAATATTCTAAAGTTGGAGACGAAAAAACATGGAGACATACTGTTTAATAATTCTTTTCCATAATTTATGCAAATAAACATAAAATTAAGCCCTGTTATAGCAAAATAAATTAAAAGTCATAAATGCCGCTCATATTACGCGCGTGCGTCCCCCATCACTGTCATCAATCGACTGAAGACTGATTATGTTGTATGCAACACCCGCCAAAGAACAGCGTCTCTGTCTTCCTTGTTTTGAGTTCTATCTTCGTGCTCTCTCTAATACAGATGTGTTGCTGAATTAGCGGACATTCATTCTTCGCGTAGCATGGATCAATATTTTTTGTTTTAACATTTAGCATAGTTATACAAATTTTACTTTCCAAATCTGGTGAGAAAATGTTCATTCAAAGAATACGAAAAATACGAGCTTATTATTTTTTTAAATAAGAGAGAAATATCAAGTCTTGTGTCCTATGTCGAGTAATATCACAGCCACACACAAATAGTTAAATTGTCATTTGCAATATTAAGCAACCTTATATTTACCGTCCGCATTACATAAGAGGTTAAACAACTCATAAAGTAATGCAGACAACCAATGTCAAACAAATAAATATAACAATAGATCAAAGTCAGAATATCGATGGCGCGAGACTGCTTTTTTTATTTTTTAGGTGCATGACCTCTTTTTCAGTAAACTTCAATTTGGACCTCTGCAAGACAAAACGTCTTCTCGCTACCGTTTTACGGTGTCGAGACGTAGACTAACAGCGGATAACCCAAGTCACATCAAAAAACAGTTTGAAATGTGGTGCTTGAGGAGGACATCAAAAATTTCCTGGGTGGACAGAGTCCGAAATGATGACGTTATATATAGTTATAGTTGGATAATTTATACAACGCCATTTTTGTGAAAATCGCCTCAAGGGCGCAGTACAATTAATAAATATCCCAGCACGTCTTGCAGCTACAGAGTGCATGGACGGTTGGGTGTCTAGTTCCTCGTTTTCAATTAAAATCAATTAACAAATATAACAGATAGGAGCTAGATTACAGGACGTATTGCAATTAAATTCAAAAAATATAAAAAAATAATAAAAAAAACTACAAAGCGCATAGACAGTTAGAAATTTAGCCCCTATTTACGCATTTAAAAAATTGACAAATCAATTTAGTGTATCAATGATATTTTAAAATAATAATAATAATATGATTAGTAAAAAGGAGTATGATTACAACACGTCTTGCAGCTACTAAGCGCATAAACGATTGGAATTCTAGACCCCATTTACAAAATTAAGGTATTTTGAAAAATATATGAAAGCTATATAACCAATCATCGTGCAGCTACAAAGCGCATGGACGACTGGAATTCTAGCAAAGTTAAAATGATATCAATAAATTTACGAAAAATAAAGCATAGTATTAAATTTGTCAAGTGCTCATTCCAAGAAGTAAGCAATAAAAAACTAAATAAATAAAACACTGTTTCAACTCCATGGTTAACAAAGGGAGATAGATGTCCGAAGAGAAGCTTTTGTAGACAGTAGGTAGATACCGTCGCCATGTGGCCCACTGGCTGCTTGATAATTTCTAGAAACGCTCGTGTTTAGTTACTGGGAGATTATGCTTTTTGTTCCAACGACTTGGTGTCCATTTGATCCGTATCATTTCGTTGTATCAGACGCAACATTCCTGTTCAATTCACTTTTTAAAATGAATACTACACAAACGCGTGTATGAGCGGTTTGATTTATCATTTTGTATGTTATTAGAAGGCAGATATTTGAAATATTATGTATTTATAAATAAATGGTGTAGTGTTCCAAATAGCAAAATTTAGGTAATTTCGCAACAAAAGCCGATGCATTCGTAAACGGTTTTAATGGATTCATAAAAAGTTTTATGATTTTAAGGTTATGGGCACACTACGTTCTTCGACAAATTAAAAAAGATAAAAGAAATACGGAAAACCATTCGTAAAATATAATTTGAGTATAACGGGCATGTAATGAAAGGCAAAATATATAACATATTACAAGTCGCTTGATATTTCATTACAGCACTCAGTCCATGTTTAGGGAAGCTGGAAATTAAGTCAAAATTGTTGCGATGACATCCAACGTCCATCGGGCAGAGCAACGATAGAAAGAAGAATTATTGTTTATTGTTGTGATGTAAAATATATTGATATGTCTATATCTACCCATGTATCATGTATAGACGCTATATAGATACTACTTTTGTTCGATAATACTTTAATTTGAAGAATTAACTTTGTGGTCTTAAAAACATAATTAGAATGAAAAAACTTCATTTTTTGATACTTTTTGTGTGTTTTATTTACAAAATTAACGGTGAATGTGTGTATTTTTGTGTAAGGTGACTATTTTAAGAAAAAAATCTTATTATTTATTGTACTTCGTATACTGTTAATATTAATAATTATTTGGCATTTAAAAACAAAATTCAATCAAATAGTACGTACTACAATATGCAATGTGAACATTTTTTTTATTTTTTTTAAATGGAAAAAGAAATATTTGCGTTCTTATAGTTTACGCAAATATTTCATTTTGAGGGCCATTTTCAACAAGTTGTAAATAACTCACTATTAGAAAATGGGAACCAAGTTGGGATAAAGTGGGATTCGAACCGCGGACCTTCGATCCGTGAGTCCGAGACACGCTGGGACCACAACCCGATTGTATAATACGTTTATCTATTATTCCAAATAGTAACGCATCATCTCCATCCTTTAATTTAATACTTTAAAATCAGAATCAATTATGTACGAATCTTTTCAAAAATATCATTCTTCAATTATTATTTTTCACGAGACACCACCTAGGAACCACTGTTTGAGGTTTGTAAAAACTTTCCGCGTCTCAAAATTGAATACAAAACTTGGCACATACTTTTAGAGAAACCCATTTTTCTTTATCATTGATTGTGTTCAGTCTATTTTTAAGAAACAAATGTTTTCATTTTTATTGTAAGAGTTTTTCAAATAGTTGGAACATCATTTGGATAACTAATATTTGTTTTTACTATATAGCTTAAAGCATTAAAATTACATTTTTAATAGACATATTTTATTAAGAAAATAAACAGTCATTCATGAAAATGAAACGTACATATTTAAATAAGATGACCAATAAAGTTTTGATATGTAAACTCAAAAATATAAAAACGTACCAAATATTTGTTATGGCAGAGGAAAAATAAATAATAATTAACATTTTCTATGGATATAATAACGTATTGAAAATAAAGAAAAGAAACAGAATTCACACATTGCGCCGTCCGCATAGATAAGCACACAGACATATTTTGTAATACATTTTTGTTTATCATGTGTACTTTAATTTTCTATTATTTTTTTTATAAGTTCATTGTCGTTTTCTTATTCAAACGAAATAGAGCATTTGGTAATGCTTTTGAACTGCTTTTTTCTTTGTAAAGGAAAAATAAGAAACCCGCTGACATGCCGGTTTCGCGGGTTAGTGGGTTTCATTATTTTTTTAAACATTTTTTTGTACATGTATACGAGTATATTTTCTTAAATAAAAAAATAATAAGAGTATCAGGGGTCATTTTTAATATTCATAAAAACAAAAAATTTAGTCTTACGCTTCAGGCGCTATTAAAAGGGTTATGCGATAATATTGGAATAGAATTGAGTAAAATTATAACTTATTTTCTTGTTTAAGGCTCTCTGGGTGAGGTACAAATAGTAATTTAAAAATAATGGATACGTTTCAAAATAAATTTAATTGAATGTGCTTGTGAGGGGGGGGGGATAAAAAAGTAAGCGGGGCGGTCTACGTTGCCGCAATGGCTAGAGGCCGGCATTGTGCGGTAGATCAAGATAGTGTACACTGCAAATAACGAATAATAAAGTATTTCTTTAATATCTGAGCAATCATTGTATGTATAATGTATATAATAAGAGCTGAAACCTTTATCGATGTGAATTATTTTACATACTTTACGATGCCTAAAAATGAAGAGTTTTTAATTCTTCAATGACAGTTAGTTCATTCAAATACTCGGGTAATTGTTAGCTAAGATGAGGATTCTGGAAATAAAAATAAGTAAAAACCGTAGTCATTTCGGGTAACATTGGACCACTTCAACAAGTTTTTTCTAATATTTTTTTTATTGGATTGAGCCAGCGGCAAATTTATGAATTATTTGGTGTTCTGAATACTTCATTTAAATAAATTTGACAACAAAACTTATAAAATTACATGAAAACATAACCTTAATGATGTTTTTATGGGTGTTCCAATGTTATATTGATATTTGAGTAACTTTGGACTTAAGTATTTTGGATGAACAAATTTCTTGGTTTTTGACTAAAAAATTTCTCCAGATAACATTGGACTATATTTTGTTGATATAAAATACTCTTTTGATCCATAGCATTTTTAAAAAAAAACGTGAATTTGTGTCCATTACCCCAAATATACTTGAGCGGTGGTACCACAAAAATAAAAAAAATATTTTGATAAAGCTTTTTTTATTCTTTTAGAAAGTAATCAGTCATGTATAAGTCAGGTGTTTGTACAATGTTTTATTGAATTCCAATGTTACCCAGAATGACTGTAATGAGTTACATGTTTTTATGTGTGACAAACCTAATTTTGTCGTATAGTGCTTGCGGTTTGCCTTCCACGCTCGAGACCCCGGGTTTGATTCCTGATAGCGTCGACGTGAAATATTTGTTCAAAAATCTATTTGATGCTTAAATATTTTACTATCCTAGTAAAGGGTACGATAATGAAACACGTTTTCTTTTACAATATTATGTATTTTCCCAAAAGGGGTTGAGAGAACGTTATGCGAGTATTAATATAATATTGTATTGTGTGTTATACATAAACAGACATTTAAGCTCAGCGTGCGATAAGTGAAAGTTCTGATATTGCAAGAAATCTCTAACATAAGCATTTACTACAGTAAGTAACATAACTTTAGTATCACATTGATTTTTTTAAAATTATTATTGGTGCACGTACAAATGACTTCATTTATCTATTAAAATGTTGCTTTTGTGTTTGTTCAATGATAAAATATATGGCTTTACAGTTAAACAATTAGGACTTCTAATATAAAAACAAATCAGTAGCCAATAACCTATCCTAATTTGATTTCACCGAAAAATCTGATAAGAAGGTTTATCCTGTAAATAGTAAAAAACCAAGATTCATCGACCATTCAATACACATACGTGGCCTATAAAGTAAAATAATGAGACAAAAACGTACCTAAGTATATTCATATCAGGGCTGTATTCAACGATCATGTATATTTATTTATTTATTTGGTTTACACATAATGAAAACTAATACATAATATTCAGAGATATTCAAATATAAAAAAAAACAGTACTTATTTTTCATCAATTACATCTTCAAACTAATAAAATACATATTTAAATAAAATTACCACTACAAATGATTTAAATTAAAATTAATTTATCGTAATAATATAAAATGCATTTTATATACACATGTAAATATCAATAAATTACAAAATAAAAAGAAATTAACAATACAAATTATAAAAGATTACAATATAAATTATTCAATTTAAATTATCATAGAAAATTTATTCCTTAAAATAAAATTAATAAAAAACAATAATTAAAATACTAAAGAAAATTGAAGTTTACCCATAGTTAGTATTTAAAAAAGTTTGTATTTTAGTGTCAACAATCAACATTAGGTTTTGGTGGATCCCTATCAGATTCTTGGCTAAAATTTCTTATAATTTCGACCAATTTATTTCTTTTAACTAGATTTTGAAAAACGTTAAATAAATATTAACTCACATTTATTTTATTTTTAAAATGTATTCCTATCAGTTGCAAACTTTTTCATAAGAAGAGCTTCGAGATTGCGCTGCTAGACGTAGTTTGACATTTACAAAAAAAAAATATAAATGAATATGAATTATTTTAAGTCTTGTTAATCATCATCATCATTATTCTCTTTCCACACCTTATGGTGTATAGGGCACTGTATTGGCAATGTGACACCAATCGCAGCGTATCTTGATCATTTTTTGTTACATGAAGGCAAGATGATCAGTCGTACGCTCCAGGTACCAGTCCAGAGACTATGAAATACTCTGAAACTGTGATACTAAAAACACCTTTTTCTATAAATATGTCATATCAACCAAGTCGGGAATTGAGCCTGAGACCTCTCGCATGGTAAGCAAACGTGCTGACTATTACACCACAAGGCCGACTAAGCTTTGTTAATCACTGATGAACAAATATTTACCAATTATCTTTTTACAATCTTTATCCGAGAGGTTTTATGGTTTTTACACGCTTTTATGACACAAACGGGCATTTTGGTTTCGCTTCAAAACGTCGCAACGCGTCGTACCTTAATCATTTTGTTTAAATTTTGGTGCTGATTTTTAAATTTGAAAAAACGGACATAACTTATGTTGGTACCTAATAAATAAATAACGTATAATGAGAGCTTATTTAAAGATTCACTTTTTTTTAGACTGGTTATTAATAAATATGACGATCCATGGAAAAACAGATGCTAGGTGTATGTCTAAGAGACATAATATGAAATGAAGAAATAAGACGCTGAACTGGAGTCGTGGATATCATGGATCGTGCAGTGAAATTGAAATGGCAGTGGGCAGGACACTTGGCGAGGCAAGATGATGGCAGGTTGACACCCAGAATAATCAAGTGGAGATTATGGGCAAATAAAAGAATTGTTGGAAGGCCACAAAAAAGATGGGTCGGCAACATTGCCTCTATTGCCGATAAAACATGAATGAAGAAAGCTGGTGATAGGAAAGAATGAAGACGTTTGGAGGCCTTTATCTGGCAGTAGAGAGAATAAGGCTGAAGAAGAAGAAGAAAAAGATTAATAAATATGCGTACGAGTGTACATAAATGTAAATATTTCATAATACTCGTATAGCAGCGAGTGCGGACTTCATTTTTCTTAACATCTATCATATTTTTTCTTTTTTGATGTTTTTTACATTTACGAATATATTCACTACGTGTGTTGCAAAAGAACGTGTTTATTTTTTTGCGTCTTGTTTTCGAAGAAAAAATGTAAGAATATGATATTTTGTTCGTCAGAACAAGGTGAAGGTAGGAGATAACAATATATTTTAAGTCTGTTACATATAAATTATGTTTTGATGTAGCTTTGCTTATGCCTTATAATTTAATATGAATTTTGTTTTGAATTCAAACACCTGCGTACATACATCAAAGCTTCTAAATTGTAAGCAAACTTCTTTAAATTCAATATTTAGAAAACGTATTTACATTTTTTTCCTGCATTTCGTTCTCCGGTATATGTTGCCAACAATCAGCCTTTGGGGCTCTCTGATAGGTTCCAGCTCCTGAGTATCCTCGCAAATCAGGTTCGCGTCCCGTAATGCTGACATGAGCTGCCAACATACGCCCGATGTTTTATTAAGTAGGCAAACGTGGTTAAGGGTCTTGGGAGGCATCCGTAGTGTATGGCCCAACCAACCGTAAAGCTTTTGATTGATGACGTTGAGTCATTCAAAGTAGCAAGACAAGGAGTTTTCATTTGTATTTTTCGGTACTAAAATATGCCAAGATGCTTGAGAAACATTATGAATACAATATTGCTTACGTTTCGGAAATCGAACCCGTAACCCTATGCTTAAGGACAGCTTTTTAAATAATACCCTGTTATTAGACCTATTGGTCAGAAGAAAAAAAACAGTATTTTTCTACGTTTCCTAGTAGACAAACGAAATTAAATTGTAAAGGTGTAAGGTCAAATCAACATCAATAAAGGTTTCAGCTCTTTTTCATCATGAAATTAAACTGGTTTAATTTTTTTTAATGATGCTCACAATGGGGAAGCTGGAGCAAGACGAGCCCTTTAAGGTTGTGCGTCAATAAAACACATTTCCTTTTATAAATTCTTTAAAAAATGCTTATTTACATAAACTTCCGTCCTTTATCTTACAAACGTTTGACATAAAATTTCAAATAAACAATCGAAATGAATTAAATTACTTAACTAAGAAAAGTCATAATTATCCCATCTTGCCCCACTTGTCACGATATTCTTCCTTCAATGTCACAAGTAGCAAAATAAGGTAAAACAAGATCAAATTTGCAAAGACCACGTTTAGTATTGCTTCATCACCAATATGACTGCGTTACTGATATGAAGTTTAAGGAGATAATGAAATGGCGTAATACGCTTGCAGCTACTCGATAGATTTAAGCTTTTATAGTGGGGCCCTATCTTGCCTCCCTACCCGTCATTTCCCACATTCCCCTAAGCGCTATAAAATACAAAAAGTATATCTAAGAAATTAACAGATTATAAAAAAACAAAAAACTAAGTTAAAAATATTACAAACATGAGTACTCACTATTTTTTTACATGCGTAACAATAATGCACAAAAATTAATTGAAGATAAAATAAGTACTAAACATGAGTGACGAGTGTCAAAAAAATAAGTGAAAAATATAGAGTTTGGAATTTTATTACAACTTTCACTAATAAATAAAAATACAAATAAATATTAACATTTTACAACAGAGATGAAGAACATTTAAGAGAAGGTAATATAGAAGTCTGGGCATCTATAGGGCTTATGACCTGTCAATAACCTTTAACTTCACAAACATAAATAGATGAAAGAATTTAAGGAATGTATTCTAGACTATTCTCAATATATTTCTGGCTGGTGAGTCACACTGTTGTGGACGATCAGGGTGAATTTCACTTCGATTTCGTTATGTCAAATTTCTGAAGTATTTATTTGTAAACAAAATTTTGAGTTTGTCCAAATTTTTGTAGACAGGGACTGGATTCAACTCCTTGGGGAGCTGTTTATAGTAACATATTACAACAGAGATGAAGAACATTTAAGAGAAGGTAATATAGAAGTCTGGGCATCTATAGGGCTTATGACCTGTCAATAACCTTTAACTTCACAAACATAAATAGATGAAAGAATTTAAGGAATGTAGATGTTCAAATATGGGCAGAATGGTAAATGTTACACAGTGTGTTAAGTGGCCACTTAAACCAGCCATTGACAGGTCATAAGCCCTGTAGATGCCCAGACTTCTATATTACCTTATCTTAAATGTTCTTCATCTCTGTTGTAATATGTTAATATAAACAGCTCCCCAAGGAGTTGAATCCAGTCCCTGTCTACAAAAATTTGGACAAACTCAAAATTTTGTTTACAAATAAATACTTCAGAAATTTGACATAACGAAATCGAAGTGAAATTCACCCTGATCGTCCACAACAGTGTGACTCACCAGCCAGAAATATATTAAGAATAGTCTCTCTGTAGATTGTAGAAATACTATTGAAAAAATACGGGTGTTCAATGTGTTAAAAAAATAAAGACATCGTTAATGTTAAATTACAAGAAGTTGTCTAACATCAAAAACTTAATAAAATATTTTTTTTAATTAATAATTTTTAATTGGTAAACATGACAGATTTCATAAATAATTATTTTATAAAAGTATAACATATATAGAGCTTTGAAATAAGATAAATCATTACACATTTCACAAAAAAAAAACAAATATTTACCTTTTTCTTTTAAATCGATGGCACATACCAAAAAAGAAAAATACAACAAAATTAAATTACCCCGATACCTAAACATAAACAAGTTTTAAGGACACCATATCTCGAATACCTTCGCTTGCGCATAAAAGCTTTTATTCGAAGCTTTTTCGCTGGCTGTTAATTAAATGAGATTTTTACTCTAGTTGTTTACTGAAAACAGAAACTAGACAACTTGAATTTTTACTATTCGGGGAGTTGCGAAATTCAGTATATTTTATCTGCATGAAACTCCTTTTTTAATGAGGTTGTGTGCCCTAAGCATTTCACAACGCGATAAGCGCGCGATATCTCAAAAATACATTAATTCGTAAAAGCTTTTTTATGTTTGAGTCGCAATAGAGACTGCATTGTATAAAATATAAAAAGCATGCAGTAAGGAATTGCCATTAAGTGGCATTATATTTTTATGACATTCCAAAAGTAACGAGAAACGACTCTAAAAAAACAAAAATATACTCGTAGTATGCATAAAAATACAGAACTTTATTATTCCCACCAGGAAACAAATATTGATGAAATTATAGTTATTTTTTAAATATTTACTGTACTTTTTTCTTACATAACACAGCAAATAAATTTGTCTTGTGTTTTTACTGAATTCGGGAAACACAAAATTTTCCAAACAAAAATTTGATTTTTCGTAATCCAACTTACGAAGGCGAAGAACGAGAAGTATTTGGTAATTAGTAAATGGTTCCTTGTTATACATTTCAAAGTTTGCATAACAAAAATAGTACAATATGTGTTCATTGTACTATACGACATTTCTTAGGCATCCAGATGTTTACTTACTGAGATAGATATGTTCTCATCATCACTATGGCAGCATCAACTGCATGGCATGTGATGTTAATGACCTTACCTTCTTTAGTAGATTCACTCCTTTTTTTTATTCTTAAATTTTTTATTTCTTTTACATATATTTATTCTGCTTGTGTAAGAAAAGGTTTTAGGTGGGAATTTTGGTTGTTGTATATTTAGTTATAAAGGTGCTAAACTTGCTTTGTTTCTTTGTTGTTCTCAACATGTGTTATTTTCTAAATGCTAATATTATTTACGTCCCAAATTGAGTTGTTGTAACTCCTGGGAATGTAATTCAACGTATTTTACTTGTAAAATACTTTGTGTTATATGATTTATGAATAAAAAATAAAAAAAATATTTCATATTTTATACCATAACAACTTTCTTCATCTTCTTCTGCAGCCTTGTTCTCTCCGTTGCTGGATATAGCTCTTATCCAAACATCCATCGCTTTTTTCGTCCATGTTCTGTCTGCTATCGAGGCAACATTGCGACGACATAGTTGACCCATCTTTTTTGTTGCCTTTCGAAACACTCATTTGTTTAACAAATTACAACAGGGATCGAGAACATTAGGGAGAAGGGAATATGAAAGTCTAGGCATTAACAGGGCTTATAACCTGTCATTAGCTGGTTTAAGTGACGACTTCACACACTGCGTTACATTCATTATTTTGCTCATGTTTTAAAATCCTTATTTTTTCAATTTTTCCATCTGTTGATTTAAGTGAAGTCTCTCTTTTTTGTTTGCCCATGGTCTCCATTTTATTATTCTGCGTCATTAATTTGTCTCGCCAAGTATTCTGCCGACTGCCATTTTAATTTTACTGCAAGATTCGTGATATCTACGTCTCAAGTTCTCCACTTAATTTCTTCATTACTTATTCTGCCACTTGGACATTTTCATTTCATTTATTCATTTATTTCACATTATAAACAAAATTAAATAATAAAAATGAAATGTCCTCACTTGGATTACCCGTGCCGAAGACACTTGGCAATTAACTTATTTATTTTTTTTACATTTGAAAATATCCAAAGAAGACTGGCGATAGAAAGGAATGGAGACGTTTGGAAGAGGCCTTTATCCAGCGGTGGAGAGAATAAGGCTGCAGAAGAAGAAAGAAGACTTACAATGCAGAGAAAATGACAAAATGTTAAGTTATAAACACTTCATTTCAGTTTTTATTTCATTTCTGTATACCTATATTATTGATATTATTAAACACAAAATAAAAGAAACATAAACCATACGTTTGTAGAGCAGTTAATTCAGTATTGGTTTGGGCAAATGAGTCAACCCATTTTACTTTTACCCACCTCCACTATCCATTTTTTGTAGACAAATATTTTCTCATTATTAATTGTTTTAATGAACAATGATTGTAGGTGATATATTTTAACTGCATAATACTCAAAAACGTTGTCTAAAAGTGGTATTAGATTATATTTGTTAAAGTTATCTTTCTGTTGAGGACCTAATAATTGTATTTTTAGACAATAGTGAGTGTTGGTGATCCTGCCCCTGTTGGGGTAGACAGAAGAGGTGAGGTTGCGGTTTGAATGAATATTTATTACATGGTTAATAAATAATTAATTTAATGATGTCGCGTAAATGTTACGGCGATGGGGTGTTGAGCTTACTGTTCTGGAACTTACTGATTGACTGACTGGGGCTGAGCGTTACCACGCCTTGTGATATCTTTATAGGCCACGTTCCTTTGTTCATGTTTTCTTCAGGACTTCGTTTTTATGTCTTGCAGAATGTAATGTATTGTATTCAATATAAAAAGACGACTTGTTTCATCGGTCGTCGCACTATATTTCAGATGAATTATTTAGCACGTTGGTGTGTCATTGATCAATGGACCATGAACTTTACATATTGTTTATTTTTTTTTTGCCTTTTTTTTTATAGTCTTCATTCAATAAAATATCCACATTATTACAATATTACATTATAAAGAAAACAAAGTATTAAGATATATTTTGTCCCGATAAACTATTCAATAATAGTTTGTCATCGGGTGCTCAGACATTAGTTTTAATTAATAATCAAATAAGAAGAGTACAGACATAATACTGTATACGTATAAAATAATAAATATAAAAAATAGTTTAAAGAATTATTTATTTTTTTAAATAAGAAAATAGAGTAAAATAATACAATTAAAATTAAAGAATAGTAATTAACTTGAATATATTTTAAATATAATAAAAAAATAATAAACACATATATAAATAGTGTGTGCTCATAAGTGTAATCAAAACAATATAAAATGTGAATTAAACAAAGTAAAGTAAATCGAGAATTTCAATTCATCTCTACAAAAAAAAATTATTATTATAATAAGAAAATTAAAAGTACATATTAAAATTAAGATTTTAAAAATGTAAATGAAATAAGAAAGTAATAAAAAAAAAGGTTAACCTAAGAAAATAACAAAAATGTATTCAATGGGAGATATAAAGAATATAATGTTTTACATAAATAATAAATCAATATAGGAACGTTTTGTCTATGTTGTATTGTTGGGGTTATGTATTTTGTTTGAGTAACAATAGTTTTTGAATCTGTGAGTTTTGTTTTAGCGTATAATTTTTTTGGTGTCATAAGTTGGAATTTGTGAAATATTTCTTAAGTAGATGTCTGTATCGGGACTTTAAGTATAGTTTTAACTATGGATTTTTATGCAACAAATTCACTATTTATAACTTGATTGGCAAAATTGATTGGTAAAATCCAAAAGACAATGCACACTTTTTCTTTTCAAATTAGATGGTACAAAAATTCCATTCATGACTTCAGTCAAAAACTTAGGTATTATCATTCACAAGCATTTAGGGTGGCACGATCAAGTTAACAAAGTAAGTCGTTATCTTTATTGCAGATTGCCTTCACTTAAAAGATTATAAAAAAATTTGCCAATTGATGTTAAGCAAACACTAGTCCAGGGCTTACTTCTTTCACTCCTTGAGATGCGGATGTATGTTATCCAGATGCTAATTCTGAATGACTTGATAAATTAGAACAATTGCAGAATGTTTGTATGCGTTATGTCTTTGACCTTCGCAAATTCGACCACACAACCGAATATCGCACGCAACTACATTAGCTTAGTATCAAGCATACAAGGAATATTCAGATTCTATCACTTCTTCACAATATTTTAAATAATCCCACTTCGCCTGTTTATCTGACAGAACTCTTCCAACCTCTATCACAACACGAATTATTTCTTCGTTCTTGTTACGAGAGAACCCTTTTAATACCCTTTCATCGCTCTATTTTTTTTGCTTCTTCTTTCACAAAAATAGCTGCATGATTGTGAAATAATCTACCCACTAATGTAAGAGACGCCCCATCTGTATTTACATAAAAATTGAAATGTCACTATGTAAATATTTAAGTTGTTTCTTTATCCTTCTTTTTTTTCCTATCCTTTCTCCGCTCTTCATAGAATAGTGTATTTTTTTTTAAATATTCTTATTTTGTTCATTTTTGTTTTTAATTTTGTATAAAATTGTAAGATTCAATGTGTCCATGTTCTTGTAATTTTCTCACACTTAACGGCTAGGATAGGTAGGAAAAATTACCTTGAGGCAATCAACCGACCTTTTATATGTATGTAAATTGTATATGTATGTAAAGTGTTAAATAAATAAAACATACCGAACCTTTGTATTTCCATGGGTCTTTGCGTGCATTTCCGTTTCTGGCTATTTTTTTGTGTCACGGGCATGGTTTCTAGTCCGTATGTTATTGTCTGGTCTTTTTAAGCATACGAAGACTTGTTTATTTTTGAATAATGCTAAATTAAACCGCTTTCAGCGGGCTAAACAACAACTAAACAACAAAATAAACATTAAATAACTTTATTTTAAAGAAATACTGGCTTCAAATGTACGAAGGGAAACGCAAACATCAGGGTAGCTGATTTTCATGAACAAAATATTCCCTGATACAGGTTAATAAGACGACATATTGTATCCTTTAATTTTACACTGTCCAAGATGATAAATTCGTTTCACTGGCGATTCGATTTAGAAATTTACGATACTTTTTACATTCTGACTTTTGATTTTTCAATCAGTTTGTAATAAAAAAACTATTAATCTAACCAATTGATTGCTGTTTTCGAACGTAAAATAATATGTACAAATTCCACCCAGATTCCACATCAACAAATCTAATGAGATTTCCCATAATTTATAATTCCCATATTTCTCTTTAAAATAAATTATCTTGTTCCTAAAACTCCTTTTATAAACGAGAAAATATTTGATTTTTCACTTGATTGTAGTGAAAATGTTTGATACATACATATAACTTGACTAGTCTGATTTGTTCAATATTCTATTCAAACCAATCACAGGAAACATTCTACCGTCCCTCGTATTTGCCAAACATTCAACAAGAATTTCAATAGTCTAGATTTATTTAACCCTTCATATAGTAGATACAGAAAAGAACAAAAGGGAATAGACGCTTAGTTTTTTTTTGTTCATTATTACTCGTCATCGTTATTTTCACTATTTTCGTTTAAAAAAATGCAATTTCTTACTCCCACTTTCCTTTAATAATCTTCAATAACTCCTTATCATTTTCTATATTTTCCTTTCCTACTGCCTCCTTGTTTTGTCTGTCTTTTTTCTATATTTAATATTACTGTCATTACTTAGTATTTCAGTACAGTTAAATTTAAGTGAATACATTTATTATTAATATTTAAAGGTGAAGGTGTAAAGTGGGTTTTGCATGTTGATTTGCATGTTGGTTTGATTGGTGTCCTGACGAAGAGACGGATGCGTCTCGAAACCGGTAGACATAGAAAAGTCGGTAAGTTGTCATTTACAAATATTTAATAACATAAAGTGAATACATTTAATTATATGACCGACCTTATTATAGATTCTCATTTTTTCTAAATGTATAAATATTCTCACATATGTTTGTGTTTCTAATACATTAAAATATATAATATGTTCCAGCGTTTGTCGATTGTACTAGATAAGAGCCTTATCTATGATATATGATATTTATTAAGTTTTGAAGATGTACGTTTTATTAATGAAAATTGTTACAAACTTCATAAAGTGATATTGTGATGATAGTCATAAGTCCTAAAAATGCCCAGACCTCCCTATTCTCTTTTTTAAAATTTTATTAAACTCTGAATATATATTTGTTCGCGTATATATAAATGTTTACTCTAGGTCTATAAAATTTAGACAAGCTTACTCAAAAGTTATTAATATTACTATCTTCACACTCGCCTTATGATATGATATGCTTAATTTATTAACCGAATGATTAATGTATTTAGAAATATAACAAATAAATGAAGAAACCGGTATCTTTTTACTTACCACTTAACTGTGGTAAAGAATTCAAGTTGAGCTTAGATTTGTGTTTCAGCTCTGAGTATTGACGTTCCTCGAAGCTTTCGATCCGGCTAAAAGGGTTTGACGCTAAGCCAAAGGCTTTACCGTTGTGTGCAACGTTGCAGTGAGCGATTTTGTAAATCACATGTAGGCAACTCCCGGCTTGCGAGACGTTTTGATCCGGCTCCGAAAGTGTGGAGTCATATATATATATATATATATATCTCTCTTAAAATGCGATTTTC
Organism: Micrasema longulum; assembly: GCF_059751315.1. NCBI lineage: Eukaryota > Metazoa > Arthropoda > Insecta > Trichoptera > Brachycentridae > Micrasema > Micrasema longulum. The sequence continues at coordinate 508,687 of NW_028277780.1, forward strand.
GAAAAAACTAATAACTTTGTTTGAGAAATAAAACATATTTACTGGAGTTAAAAGAGGTGAAAGTTTTATTTATTTATTTTATCAACTATTACACAGCAACATTAAGAAATTCGTAAACAATACTTGAGCCAATTGAAAAAATCCACTGTTAAAATAACATTGATTTTTTACAGATTAGATTCTATTAGTGCCCTGTCTGGTATCCCTAAAGTTGGCAATCACTCTGGTGAAGGTCCAGAAAATCTGCTTCACAGTCCTGTCTCTTGTATTACGCGTCTTCTTCCAGCTCTTGGTGACCCTCAATCTTGTCCATCAAAATTAAATGAAGCAAACGGTACTTTTTTCTACGCATTATATGCCCCCGATACGAAATTTTACGAACTTTTATGGAGGTTACAAATTCTCTGATCGTTCTAGCTCGAGATTATATTAACAGTACTAAATAACGGAGAGAGTTAACATAATTGTGTGCTTAACTTACAAAACAAAATATTACTTTCTCAGTAAATTACAGCATGCGTTATGGGAACTACGAGTAAAATAAAGTATAAATTATGAAGTATAAAAAAATCGGGAAAAAAATAAACTATCACAAATATTTAAAATAAAGAAACTCGAAAACTACAACTGTTTAGTAAATAACAGCATTTATCGATATTATTCCTGACCGATTACCTTTCTTTCCCATCCTTTTCTCGGCCCATCTTTATGGGATCTACGTGACATCAAAATAGAAGAAATTCAAAATTAAAAGATTTGTATTTGGAACAAAACACACAACATTTTTCACATAACATCACATTACTTAAAAGTTCTTGAATCGTCGCGCGGCGTTCTATAGTTATCATATATATTTACTTATATCATAGTGCATTTCATCATCCAGCGCCCGAAATTGAAGAACATTCACGTCATATCCAAGGTAGGTGTCCATTCCACGTTCCTATCCTTTATTTAAATACTCCCAACCTCTTACAAAACTGAATGAAATTAGTTTTTTCATTCAAGTCCGCCTTTTCGTTAACAACAATAAAATAAAAACAAAAAATATAGAAATACGATTAAGAACTATATAGGAAAATATCATATATGTACTACCAATGCCACCGATAAAAATGGATTAAATGGATTTAGATGAAATAATTATGTTTTCAGAATCAATGTGGATATTGTGGAAAAATGTTTTATTCAATAACTTTTTAGTAATTTAAAATAAAATTGTTAAAAAATATGCACCAACAAAAAAGCTACATGTTTGGCCTTTACAATTGTGACGTCACGATTCGTGAGGACTTTATATTTCAATTCAAATGGTCACAAACAACGGTCAAAGTTTAACCGAATCGTGAAGTATTAGGGGCGTGGCCAATGTTATAAACGGAGGATAAGTATAAATTTTTATTTTTAGTATTATAAAAATTAATTGCAAAAAATGTGATATTTTGCTTTTGAAAAACCCTCCTCTTGAAAACACCATACAAGTTTCCGAACATACAAAAGTTTCTCGCGTAAGGGTATGTGATGCCTCAGACCTGATAATATTACGAAAAAACTGTGGGTAAGAGTTGAATAAAAAGGGGTTATTGTTATCGAGAACGAATAGACGTGTTAAAATTTTAATCCGTATTTTTTACATATGAACGTACTTATGCAGAAAGCAGCCAGCTATAGAAAAGTGAAACTGAACTAATAGCATTTTTGTGAAATGGGTGTATAAGAATAAATAATGTAAAGTGTGATGAAAAATATAAATGGTGGTAAAATATATAAATGATATGTAGTATGGTATGCATAAACTTAATATGTATGTATAAATTATATGTATGTATAAATATATATCAATGTATGTGTGTATGTATGCGTGTGTATGTTTAGGAATGCTTTGTAAGAGCTCCACTCAACACAAATTTTCTAGCGAGTCGGGGCAAGATTACAGGCATGGGTCGTTCCTGATTGTGTCACTATAAACTGTGTCAGTCTTTAATAAATTTATATACAAGGTTACCAAAAATATTTAAAAAATGAATAAAATAAATCAAATCTTCACAACAGTCGGATTTTTTTTTTCTTTGACAAATGACAAATAATGCATACATTCGTTCACATTAACAAAATGTACAAAAAATAATTTAACCATGTATTTGACTAGTTTCAGTGATATTTAAAGTCTGGCTTACTACACAGCCTAAGATGTGCATTTTGCATAAAGAAGCCAGCCCTAGTAAAATTCTGATGTTAATATTTCCATTACGTTGTATCCTAACTCAACACAAGGCACATGGCCTTAAAGAGTTAGGGATGCATTATATATATATGTATATAAAGATTCAAAAAGTTGAACGTAATTATGCAGAAATCAGCCTGTCCACAATTTGAAAAAAATTATAAATTGATGTTATCAAAAGCGGTAAGGTCAATTCTATGTTTTGCTAAAAACAGCCAGACCGCTTTCATACAAAAAACTGTTATAATCATCTTCGGAAAATGGTGTCGATCACAAAAACGGCATTTCTCAATTAGCAGAAAACACTCACAGCACTAGAAAATTCTTATGGGACTTTAAAAACTATTATAACTGGTCATATACATTATTTGAATATTGTTTGTAATAAAAAAGAAAACTTATTGTTTAAAATTTAGAGTCAAAGACATTCTAACTGTTGAATAAATTTGATTACTCACTCTTTTCACAAAAGTTTTATTATCTCAGTTTTACTTTTCTATGGCTGGCTGTTTTCTGCATAACTACGTTCAATTGTACTATGTTTTTTTATGTAAATAAGCAAATATTGTGTCAATATGGAATTAACATATTATTTTGTGTTAAATATTAAACTAGGGTACTTAAATATAAATAATAACTTAATTCATTTGTTATAATAAATATACTTTTATTTATTTATTTTCATACGTAAGGTTATTGTACATTTTTTGAGACAATAAATCCCAACTCCGTGGGACTAAAAGTCCTGTGTTGAGATGGGACGAGCAATTATATGACACAGACACATGAGTATATCACTACAATTATTGGATTAGAAACATTTTTTTTTTTAATATTTTTAAAAATATGTATATGGCACATCAATATGGTAAACAGTTAACTCAAGCATTTGGAGATACAAATTAAAACAAATAAATACAAATTATTTAGTTGTGTGTTAAATGAATTTTAGTGATTTTATAAAGTCTGTATGAATATGCATAATATGCATTGAATATGCATTTTGTGATTGTATGTAGAATATTACTTTATACAAACTTGTACATTTAATCATTTGTGACATTCTGAAATTAAACAATTATTTTATTACAGGTATTTTTAAATTAATGAATTTATTAAATGAAAATGCTTATGTTTTCATCCACTTTAATGTATTAAAAGGAACTCGATTTCTGGAGGCTTTAATATTTCTGTTGGATGCTCGATACCTTCGACCTCGGGACTGTAAACAAGGCCTGCCCTCTCGCGATACGCGTGTTCGAAGAAAACAGGGAACGTTTGATTTTAGGTAAACTAATTGACGTTATGGTTTTGATTGTCAATCCTGGAATTAATGAAAGGAGTAAGGACTTATGGTTTCCTCCCTTTGGCACTGGTCCAGAAAGACACCCTTATCGTTTGCACTGGTCACTTTGCACGTTTTCTTGTATGTTGGTGATTCGAAATCACTGTCACGCTCGCGGTACGGTTTTCGTTGTTGTTCGCGGTACGGTTTTATTGTTGTGTTGTCACGCGTTGCTTTCTTGACTCGCCGTCAGGGAGAAGTAGGTACATTGGGATTCAAAACAAGGACCACCGGAATCAAAGCAAGGAATGGCTTGAAACTTGAATAAAAGAAAATGAATCCGAAACACTTTCAAAAAGCAACTTTACCATATTTCTAGTTCTGTAGGTGTTTTCTGCAAATTGACAAATGCCGTATTTGTAATTAACATTATTTTCAGAAGACGATCACTATAGTTTTTTGTATGAATTCGGCCTTGCTGTTTTTAGCAGAATATGGAATTAACCCTACTGCACCCGATATCACTAATATATTTTTTTACTGTAAACTCGCTGCTTCCTGCATAACTACGTTCAAATGGTGTGCGATAACTACCTCACATGGTATGTTTTGACGAGTTGTTGGTGATTTTGATATTTTGTCCCGCAATACGGGGAAGAAGTAGCAAACCGGCCCAAGTATAGAAAAAGGTTGCCCATACCCGTTATAAAATCCGCGAGCGTTTTCGCCATTTCGCTATCCCATAATCATTTTTGTTTACCTGTGTACTTCAATGTTGGCGAAAAGTATTGGAAAATGTTTTGATCGATTTCGTTTTGGGACGGTAAAAATACTGTCAGTGCATTTCAAATATAGCCTTTGAAAAAAAAAGTTTTTAAGTTTTCATCATTTTTATTTTTAAAAAAGACAAGTACGTTTTGATACATTATTATTTCGACGTATTTGTAACTTATTATGTATTAAGTTAAAAAGTTTTAACAACTACAACAAAATCAACTTGTGGTTTTGCGGCTAGTATCGTGGACTCACGGATCAAAGGTCTGAGGTTCGCACCCTCTCTACCACAACCTAATTCCAATCTTCTAATAGCGATTTATTTATAACAAGTTGAAAATTCCCACCAAAATTTAAATATTTCGGTTGATCGTAGTAACATCAATGTAAATTTTTTATTTGAAAAAAAATATTTACTAAATTAAAATGAATTTTACTGTATCCAGGCAGATAAAAAATATAGTTCTGCGTGTAAAATTAAACCAAAATCAAAAAGATATAAAAATCATACTACAACATAATTGAAAAACATTTTAGAGAAGGGAATATAGAAGTCTAGGTATCTACAGGGCTTATGACTTATCATTGGCTGGTTTAAGTGGCCACTTTACATACCGTGTAACATTCACCATTCCGCATTTATTTGAATATCTATATTCCTTAAACTCTTTCATCTGTTGATGTTTGTGAAGTTAAATAACTGAAACCTGTATTTATGAGGAAGAGATTCATCTGATTGAATTATTTCACCGACATACTGGGCAACGCCTGAATGATTTTTTTTCTCATTTCTGTATCTTTTTATGGACCAGGTTGATTTACCAATAATACTTTGAATTCGTATAATTTTTAGGTGACAAGAACTGGATTCAACTCCCTACGGAGTTACAAAAATGTGTTAATATTAACACATTACAACAGAAATGAGGACATTTAAGAGAAGAAAATTTAAAAATTTAGGCATCTACACGGCTTATGACCTGTCATTGGTTGGTTTAATTGGCCATTTTACAGACAATATGTTAATATTAACAGCTCCTTAGAGAGTTGAATCCAGTCCTTGTCATATACATATATATATATACACACATGAACATATTCGCATACACTAATGCACATACATACGCGTACAAATGTATAATTAATAATAAAAAAATGCAAACTAATGAGTTAAAAGATAAAAATTCTGAAAAATTTTATATTTGAAATCGTTCTAGGTAACTTCCGTAATATTATTATCAGGCCTTGATTCGTTTAATTTTCATATAACAAAAAAATTTCAACGAACGCTACGATTGGTATATCAATGCAGGCCTCTATGCACCACCGCATACAAAAAGGGAATGGATAACCAAGATGTAAAGTAACCACTTAAACTAGCCGACGGCAAATTAAAAGCACTATAATTGCTTAGAATTCTTTATTTCTTCCTCAAAAATATTTTCTCTCCGTTCAATAAATGAAAAAATCTTTTCTCCGTTGCAGATATAGTATTTTTTAAACTATTTTTTTCCGATTTGGAAATGTCGGTTTGTTTGAAAGGCAACGGATAAATCTTCCAATGGAGGCACTCTTTTAAGATCCATTCTGAGAGAGGAGAGAGCTTTCATTTCCCGTTACTTTGCTGCACCAAGTGACTGTAAAATCCGAAGGCACTAGACCGTAATGAAAAATCAATGAACATTTTCCGAGGAAAAATACAAATTCACTTAATTATATGTCCGTTGCGAACTTTGATATACGAGTACATATTATACTATGTAAAACTGTTAAACGACTTTGAATTGGACGAGTCCCTACTTGAAAATATTGTGAGTATGTCCAAATGCTTGCAGACAGACAGAATTTCTTCCTTAGGGAGTTATTTTATATTAGCCTTGTAAATGCTTAGACTTCCATATTTCTCTCTCAGAAATATTTTCCCTCTCTGTTGCAACAAATTTGAATCTCTACTTAATTTCACTTTTCAGGTTTTAAATGTACATTACAGTAGACGTTTTCTTAACTGGCCTTGATGGCGCCGACTCAGGGCCGTATAACGAAAAAGCCGGTTAAAGAGAAGGTAGTGAAAAACACGTTAAAAAAAACACTCCGCAAGGAAGAAAAAAAACACACTTTTTTCAAAACACTAAGAAAACAGAACTTTTATTCTTTATTAGAAACTCACACATTTAAAATAAACATTTCGCAAACTGTAAAACATATGTACATGAAAAAGCCACACATCACTTCAAAAGAGGCATTACTAGAAAAGGTTAACGTGGCGGGACGTTTAAATCGGCGCCGGTTAAAAGAGCGTCGACTGTATTCATATATTTATTTTATTAGTGTACATAGTATTTGTGTGTTGGTGTCTGGCCCTGAAGCCAGACCGCGAAACTTTAAAGAAACATTCCTTGAGGAAAATTAAAAAAAATATATATCACTTTTTTTTTTCAACAACACTTTTCATGAAAAAATTTATTTATTTTACTTTTAAAATGGAGATAATTTTTAATTCCTTGGACTAGCATCCGTTCCACAAACTTCTACTTAACCGCTTCATAGACCGCATCCAGTGCATATTGTTTCGTTGGTCAAATATGTTTGTAATCACATTTTTTTAGTTAAAAAAACTGTTTTCCAAAAAAATATTGGGATACCTTTAAAGCTATTTAAAAAAATATATATTTATCTGAAATTTCGTTTTGTGGTTCGGAAAATCACTGTAAAAATTCAACGTAACAGTGTTTAATTGTACAAAAAACAATACTCATAAAAAGGTTTAGGATTAAAAGGACTGATGTCAATTTTCATATATTAAAACTTAAAATGGCGTCTGACGGCAGTTTACATGAATTACGATTATGTTTTATTCAATTTGACAAAAGCTATACTGTTCAAGATAATTACACAAGAATAAAAATGTATATAGGAGATGAAAAATGGATAACAGTTCAACACTGGAAATAAAGCGAAAATTTTATAAAATGTAAAACGTACTAGGCAATTTACATTAAGCATTTTACTTTATATTTAGAAGTTCATTTTAATTTCCAAAAGATTTGAAAACTTTTTACATTTATCCTTTATATTGTGTACCCTTCATATGTATTTTTTTCTGTTTTGCTATTTAATTTTTATAATAATCATTAATTTTTTCCGTATTCAAGATTTAGTTATTTATATGTATGCTTCAATTTATATTATTATTATTACATTTTCTTATTTATATTTTTTTTTCATCTTTTAATTTATTATTATTGATTGAAATTGTCATTTCAGGAAAAAACACATTTAACATAGAAAGTTTTGTCTAAACCCAGGAATTTCCTAGCTAGTCAAGACTTAAAACAAAAAAACTCTGTACATTATAAAACAGTGAAATAAAAAAATAAAAAAAATGTTTTAGCAGTATAATGTTACAATGCCAATGCTCTCTTATTTGTCTTACGTATTTTATGTATTTTTGCTATAAATTATTTATTTATTTACACATACTTTTACTTGACAATGCACTGCCCTTATGCATATAATAAAAAACCGCACCTGGTCCAGGTATTCACAGGGCTCGTGAACTGTCATTGGCTGGTTTAAGTGCCACTTTATACACGTGTAAAATTCACTAGTCTGCCAATGTTCGAACATCCATATTTCTTCAATTCTTCTATCTAATGATTTTTGTGAATTTAAGAGCTGAAACCTTTTATTGATATTGATAAGATAAGATTCGTCTAACTGAAGTACACCTACATACTAGGTAACTCCTAAAATTATTTTGTTAATTTATATATATGTATATCATGCATATTTCCCATATTATTGTTTTATTACAGTGAGTTTTATTATTTTTATTTTTATCAAAATATTTGTAATGGTTCACCATTAGGTGCGGAAAGGGAATGATGATGATTAAAAACACCTTTTTAAAAATAAATATTACATGTCTACGATGCCGGGAATCAAACCCGAGACTTCTTGCATGGTAAACAAATGCGCTGACCCGTATACCAAAAGGCTGACATATTTTCAATCGATTATAATCAAATATTCGTAAATTTTCGTTCTCCGTACTTATTACTTTTGTATATATATATATATTTATTTAAACGCCTTTAAGACTTTAACTTACACATATACAAATAAAGACAGACATGTATTTTACACAGAAGTAGCAAAAAATATATAAATAATTTTTAGAAGAAAATAAAAATATCATCTTTACATATTAGTGTAAAAGTGGAAAGAACAGAAGTGCATTTTTTAATATGAAGACAAAAATGCATTTCACACAAAAAAGATCAAGTCATATGACAATATATTTTTATAATAAAGATATCAATGTGTCGCAAAAGCGATGAAACCGGTAACTGGTTATTAAAACTAAGTGAAATTTAAGTATCACTTACTTCTTTAATAAATAATAGAGAAGAATTCTAACAATCAAACTTGGATGGCATTCAGTTCATGAAATGTACACACATAAAAGTGTCCCAAGTACTCTTGAAGGTTTCTACTTGATCAACATCTACATTTACAGTTCAAATGTTATGTCACTCTTGCTGTAGCTGACAAATTGTATTGGAACCTCTCAGCTGATAAATTGTGTAAAAGGAATTGAGGTACCCTGAGAAACAGCTTTGAGAATCACGATGACAAATCTATATGTTCATCGCGAACCAAATTTATTGACGTGTACCGTGTACCAGTATATTTCAATAAAAGGAACAAAGTATATTACTACGACGCGGATTCGATTTCCGCCAGTTGCAGGAAAATAATTTCATTTTTTTACTTGTTATGGTATAATTTTTATAGATTTCTAGCATATCTGCTCTTTCCACCTGCTAAAAAGCCTCGTATATAGAGGCTTAGTGTTTATTCCTTTAAAAAACAAATCTTTATTTTTTATATAAATATATATACAAATGGCAATCATGAAGTTTCGCATTATATTAAATAAATTGTCGATGTTCATGAATATATGTATGTTTATGCGCATGGGTGTATGTACATGTGTGTGTATGTATATGTGTGTATATGTATAAATGTGTGTATATATATGTGTATATATGTGTATGTACCCCACCTCTTTGGAACTGTATGCATTCGCTGCTTATTTCAAGGATAGCGCGATGCGCTGAGATTTTTTAGATCCCAAACGCAGTAAGCTTTTGTCCGAAGCAGAGCATGCTTGTGAGCTGGGGGTGTCTTCGTCACATTTACCAATTAGATTGATTGTTTATTGACTCCGTTACAGATTTAGTTGCATTAATCGACAAATTAACATTGTTATATTTGTTCATTAAAATAAACAATATTACATATTTTTTTGTTATTATCATTATGATTTTTTTAATATTCTAGCGCTAAAATTTAGGGAACCAATAGTTCCATCCGTTCTATGAACGGACCGCGCATGATGCATATAGGGTACTGCGTAGAGACACTCATAGTTTTTCTACCGAAATATAAGATGATAAGATTAACTAGTCAGTTGGCTCTCCGGAGAATATTAAATTCTGAGATGCTAAAACAGTTTAAAAAATAAAATAATCTCAACCATTCGGGAATCAAACCCAAGATATCTTGTATTGTAAGACTGACTTAGCGCAGCAGCGTACGCCGTCAGGAAGATCCGACTAAAAACGAATGTAGCTACAGCGAGAATAGTCTATTTTAGTTACGTTCACACTATTATGTCTTATTGCATTTTAGTGTGGGGTCGGGCTGACAATATTTTTTATGTTTTTTTTTAAAAAATATGGCAGTGAAAGGTATTTACAACTTAAATTATCGCAATTCTTTAAAAAATATTTTTAAAGAAATAAAAATTATGACGGTATATAGTCAGTATATTTATAATGATATATTATACATGTGCGTAAACATATATCTCTCTGTCAAAAAAATAGCGACTATCACAATCATTATGCAAACTTTCTATCAATGTTACTTGCAAAGTTCTAAGAAATAATCTTCTTCTTTACATACCTCTTGTCTCATCTAATTATAGGCAAAATTCATATTTATGGCGAACTTTTAATAATTTTAATGTAATAAATAAATCATTAAACATTGATTTTTTTGCAAATAATCTGAATGACGTACGGCGTTTGCTTTTGAAATAATTCCTTGTATTTTTTCGTGTCTTTTGAATTTACATTAAATTACTATTCATTTTATGTTCGAAAATCTTTTTTAACTTAATGTGATGCTACTTGTGAAAACCTGTAATTGGCATATTTTTTATTTGTTTTGTTATATATATAAAAAATAATTATATCTGTTAGTTATCTGAATAAATAAATAAAATAAAAACAATAAGATAAATAATATATACTAGAAATAAAGACAAATTAGTAATACCGAAATTGAAGTTGAGTAGGGTAAGCACATCGCTTGTGAGGCACTGCGTACGCTTCTACAATAGAATACCCAACAATTTTTTTACTATGACGAACAATAAATTGAAAACTTCCATAAAAAACGTACTTCAAAAAAGGCATATTATGGATTTAATGAGTACATGGAAGATAGCTGTATGTGGAACTAATAGTATTATTTTATTTGTGTTAGTTTTTTTGATTATTTTTGGAATGTGTAGTTATTTATTGAAACCTGACTATCTTTTTGTGTTGTTTTGTTTATTTATTTATAAAATGACTTTCAATAAGCGTATAAATTATACCTATATTGAAAAAAAAACTGAACTCAAATAAAAAAACTAATGCACTGAATTTAAGATCAATAATTTTAGTTAATTTCATTAAAAAAAAAATATTTTCGATTGTATAATTTACCCAAATATTTAGGTTTTTTTATTCTATTTATCATAGTTATATATAAACATATGTACTTAAAAGGTTAAACCACGGTAGACACATTGAAAGAGATTTTCAGACAACAAGTTTTAGTGACTGTGCGATTTCCATAACCTTTTATCCAAATTAGATATTTTCAATCTTTAAAGAACTTTCAATGTAAAATAATAATTATTTTTATAATTATACTGGCCGAATTAAAATCATATATTTATAATATACAGAGATGACACTCCATATAAATCTGAGGTAAAAAGGCGTCCCAAAAGGAAACAGAATGACTAGCGGAGGGAGCAAGTATCGTCACGTTATACCACGTTGACTTTGACAAGCAAAACAAGTAGTACAGTAAAATGCACGGACTGTTTACATCGGTTTACTGTAAGTTCTTTTCAATATGTCACTCCTTTCCGCATACGCGTCACCTTTGTTTATCGTTTCAATGCACGCCTGACTAACTGAGCAAGACAGAGACAGGAGATGGCCTACGACTAATAACATATTAATAAAACGTTCTTGAATATTAAAATAGCTATTTTAAACAAATATTTAAGTTTGCAAATGAATACGCAAATGATATAGATATATTTAATTAAACACTTATGAATTTGAAAAAGCAATGTATTAATTTATTATCTTCCATTTCATTTCATTTGAATTTCATTTCATTTTTTTTTTTGCACCACAACAGGCCAGGAGGCCCAATTACAGTGGTGAATTACATTACAGAACAACACATAACACATACAACACATACCAGGCTTGAGAAAAATCACTTTTTTTTTTTTGTGTTCTCACCGGGAATCGAACCCGGAACCTTCCGTGCGTGAGTCGAGGGTTTTGACCACTACACCACGGAGGCCGCCGATCTTCGAATCTAAATATTTAAATAATACCATGTTGTTTCAAATGTTATACCTTTTATTAACTTATACCTGTATTCTTAATTATTATATCTCTAACTTCTTCTGATTTTAAGATTCTTTAAATATAACCGATAGGAAAAATCAATTTCTGTTCTCTCTATTGGCATATACATATGTATTTATGTACTATATTATGTATGATTGGTTTTTAATTTATTTTTTTTCTTATTCTTATTACTTCATCTTATTTTTTTGCTATTTTGTGTAAAATACATGTCTGTTCTTTATATATATATATATTTTTTTGATCTATATATTTTTTTTATTTATAATTTATAAAAAAATACAATAAATGAAAAAAGATAAGAAAATAAACAGATAAAACATTATAAAGTTTATATTTAAAGCACTAACTTTGTGGTTATTCATTATAATAAAATAAATAAAACAACTTTGTTTTTAACCACTAATTTTTATTTTCCACCGACCGGTTTCAAAGCAAACAAGCTTCTTTGTCAAGAATTACGTAACTAATGAATCATTTGATCATCTGATCGAAAATAATCATAACTTCAATAAAGACACTGGTTTAAAAGTACTTCATGTTGAAAATAAAATATTAAAATTAGACAACTTAGAAATCTTAGAAATTAAAAAAGCGATTCATAATAAGAAAACAATAATTAATAACCAAATAAACAATATTTATTTTAGTCCTCTCCTGTCTTACTTCGAAAATAATGATATCAGATTACCACCCGTGTAAGAAAAAAACACTTGATTTATTGGTTCCACGTGTAGCATTTAGTGAACATGATAGAAATAAAATAAAAAGGAATCAATTCATTAGTTACGTAAATTTTGACAAAGAAGCTTGTTTGCTTTGAAACCGGTCGGTGGAAAATAAAAATTAGTGGTTAAAAATAAAGTTGTTTTATTTATTTTATTAGATAAAACATTACTTACCGGTAAAAGGTTATACCATCGCTTTTTATATCTTTTCCATATCGATTTGTGCAGTCTCTCAGTCTCAGTTCAAAAGTAGCCGGCGAACGCTCGCAACAGATAAAAGTCCATTCTATCAACATATGCCTTTTGGCCGTAGGTTGAGAGGCCATATTTTGAATGCTCATTTTAACTTTTTTATCTACCTTTATAATTAAAATAGTATCTCTGGCATTACTGATGTTTTTTGCATTAAAAAAGCGAACTTCAGAATTTAATTTAAACTTAAAAATGCAGTTCGATGACGAAAGTGGACTTCAGTGTTTTATTCACGTACAAAATAGCTTATTGAGATAATTTCTGTACTTTTAGCTTCAAAACGACAAACGTCGGCTTAGATTTTAATATGACGCAAGGTCGAAAGCGGTACAGACAGACAGCAAAAGCGCGGACGCTTAACAAACTTTTGCTACAAGCTTCCTTTGTTCAGTGCCTAAAATACTGATACCACCACTGTCTCAATCAGCAGCAAGTTCTTGCAAGTGTACGCAAGCCATGACAAAGCTTAAATAATATGTAAACTCATGTCGACGGTTCGTAAGCGTGTAGCGCTACCGTCAAAATAATCAACAAGCAGAACTAGAAACGCTCGCCATCTTGCTGTACTTGTTTTACCTCAATCCTTTCAGTACCGTTTTTGTTATTGGGAACCTTTTTTTCTCCCCCAGTGTCAGTATATAATCTCGTATGGAATACGGAGGCTTAATACAAAATACGTTTTCATTATTTTACCCTATATTATTCCGTTGTTTTCATTACAACTCTTCACGCTTTGTGGTCTAGTACATTTAATCATATTATTCGAAATGGATTTCTCTCGAGAAGCATTGTATTTTTGCCCTGGGAATAGGCATAATATGCTATTTAGATAGCATATTATATTTCCTTTATGTAACTTGCACTAAACAGATATTTTCATATTATTCGTTTATTTATTTTATTAGAAATCGTTCAGTTTATTACAGAAAATTAAAGAAAAAACATTTTTCACATGTTAAACCGATTCACAGATAATATTATGCAAAAAGAAAATTCATGTTTACCCAATGTTATGCTGAAAAAATGGTATATAACGTGTGTGAAAGTGTGTGTGTGTGTGTGTGTGTGTGAGGGTGTGTGAGAGAGAGGGTGTGTAAGGGTGTGTGCGTGTACCTCTGTATAAAAAAAAAAAATCAATTGAAGGGGGAGAAAGAGATAGGAGAAGAGTAAAAAGGAAAAAGTTTCAAGGCTGAATTTCAAATGCTTGGAGACAAGACTAAATTTCCTATTCTTGGAAGTTATCAATATTTAAATTTACGGTGTTTTGAGTACTTCCAAATGTTTGTAGACCGACTGGATTTCCCCCCTAGGGAGTATTTTTTTTATTTCCATATTCTCTTCTCAAAAAAATTATCCCTCTCTGATGCAACAAAATTAATAGTTACATTTATAGGTACAGAGAGGGACACATAATACATGACTTTTTTAAGAGCAACTTTTGCTTTTATGCCTCAAAGTCAATTAATGCCATTGTCTGAAATGGATAATAAATTATCATATTATATAGTAAATTATAATTTCTGTGTGTGAAATAGAATCAGAAACTTGGACAAATTTCTAAGATTAGACGGTTACTCGTAGGAAAAATCCTGTAAAGGGAAATCCAGAGGAACTTTATTATTTTATTCCCCCACTGAATCAAGGAATGCATCAATATTGGAGTTTTTTTATATTCCAGATATGTTTTACTTCTGGGTTGTTGCCAGTGCATCTCAGTATAATTTTCTGACTAACTTTTTTCATAAATATTCCGTATATTTGTCCACCATTGCATTCCTTATATGGACAAACCCGCAAACTGTTTGGCCGTCCAATGTTCACCGCCTTACGTGCCTTGTTTATTAAAGTTACGAAACTGCCAAGCTGCAAACCAACCCCTATCGTGTTAGGATATTTTTTTTATAATTCTTGTAGCACGTAATATACCTTTATAAACAGAGAATATGAGAAAGATTTATATAACCGTGAAATTAAGTCATAATCTTGTATGCGTAAATAATGACATCTACATAAAACTGCCAATCTAAATCTGCTTACAAGATCGCATCACAATATGAAGAACATATTTTTATTTTATTTATTTTTATTTTGTTCATTAATGCCCAAAAGGCATTTACAAAAAATAAAAATGAAATACATGCTAACATACTAAATAATGAACAGAATATACAGAAAAAAATTGTGAAATTAGTTAAAAAGGATATGATAAAAAGTTTTACAAAGTAAAAAAAAAAAAACAATAATAACAAAGGTATGCAAGAAAAAATAGTAAGCATATATAAACAAAAAATGCAAAGATATAAGCTTACGACATAAATTATGTAAAGCAAACAATAAATAAAGTGTTACGGTAAGCAAGAAAGACATTTTTAAAAAACTTTTCGAAAAAATAAGAAATAAAAATATGTATCTGTGAAATGCGTATTTGCCAATACTACAATGCAATTTGATATAATAGTAAAAAATAAAAAACAAGTATAAGGTAATAAAAACAAACAAGTAAGTTTTTTTTTTAATTTGTGAAATTGAATTGTCAATTATAGTTTGACGAGCAGCTACAAATAAACTTGATATTGGGGACTTATAAGATAGAAAGAAATGGACAGAATGTCTGCAGCCGTTCTATAAGTGTTACCTAACCTATGCAGTCTCGGTACCTATACCTTGAATATTTAAATACAGTATACTTGATGTAAATCATCTCTTCATATGATGATTTGTAACACACAGAATAGGTGCTTAAAGTAATTAAAATCTATTTACGCAAAAATCTATTTACGCAAAATCTAATACGCAAATCATATACATAGATGTATGTAATACAACACTTTTGAATTTTAAAAGGTGGTGTATCAATTAATCATCTTCAAATACTCAACTAATACTTCGTTGATTTAAATTGTGTACCTTTTATTAATTTATATCTGTATTCTTAATTTTTATTTTCCTTAATTCTTTTAATTTTAAGATTCTTTTAAAACAACTTATGGGAAAAAATGCACTTCTGTTCTTTCCACTGCAATAGATGTATGAACCTTATTTATACCCATACATTTTTTACTTAAATGTGAAGATGTTTTTTGTCATTTTTCGAAATTCTTGCTCCTCTTCATTCTATTTATTTTTTACTACTGTTGCTAAAAATGGATGTCTGTCTTTTTATTTATATATGTGAAACATGTAAAAGCCTACAAGGTGTTTAAATAAATAAATAAATATGTACAAGCTCTATCGACATACTAAAAAACAGCTGTTAAAAACCGCTGTAAAAGCCTACAAGGTGTTTAAATAAATAAATAAACATGTACAAGCTCTATCGACATACTAAAAAACAGCTGTTACTCAAAAACATCTATTTACAAAAAATACATATTTTTCGCCACTCTGTTTTTCGGTTGTCTGGGTGTTTTAAGTACGTTGATAAGGACGTTGTCCTCATGTGTAGGGTTGAATTTCCATACCCTATGATTAAGAGGTTGGTTAATAGGTCTTGATTGGGGTGATGTGAGGCTTTGAAAAGGTTGATGCTAGGTTTTTGTCTTGAATAGGATTAATAGGGAGATTCCGGAAATAGACTGAATTTATGCACATTGATTTTTTTTTAGAATTTACAGATGTGATTTTTTTTCGATAATCAATTTCTGAATTAGGGTGTCTTTGAAACAGGCAAAAATGGGTACAAACTGTTACAGAATAGCCAGTGGACAAGTGATGTTGGCTCTGGTTGTCCCGATCGGACTTTACTAACAAGCTAATAAACTAACATACCCCATAGCCATCAGAATTGGGAAAATAAGATTGAGGGTAACCGACAAACTGACTTTGTATACTGAGTTGCACTGGCGGCAATAGAGGTATTGAAAGCAGTAAACGAGATTTTTTTTATTTTTTAAATAAAAACATAATTAACCGTTCTTCAAAGCTAAATAAAATGTTTATTGCAATGTTCCTATCTAAATAAAAGCCAAAAGACCTCTAGATTGGATCCGTGTGATTGGATAGATTTTTTAATGACTGGAAGATATTGCTTTCAGCAATCAGTCCGCCAAAGGGCATTAATTTTTGTATTTTATTTTTGTTATACGGCACAAGTGCCTTTTACAATATTAAATATAACATTTCAATGAGTTTATTTAAGCAAAAATAAAAAAACAATATTAAAACATAGGTATATAAAAAAGAAAATTAAAATAACAAAAAATATACATACATGTATGTCAGCATACAAAATATATTAAAAAAAGTCGGTGTATCATAAACATAAAATGAGTTGACAGCAGATCATTAGCGTATTTAAAGTTGAAATAAAAAAAAATATCGATGCTGGGGTGGGGTACCAATGCAGTGTCTTTTGTACATAAGATATAATCTCATATCAAGAATGAAAACAAAAGGGAAATATCACATTCTGCAAATACCGATTAAAATATATGAAATGGATTAAAAATAATTAATTGTATTTTCAAAATCAATAATCGATATCAAAAGGTTTTCAAACATAACAAGCATAATTATTTTTTTTTAGTTGTCACTAGAAAAACGCGACATGTTTGACACTGATAATTGTGACGCCAAGATTCGTCACCATGTTCATAAAAAAATTTAAACGGTTAGGAACTAAGTTAAAAATAAACACATATCGTGACGTATTAGGGGCGTGTCCAGTGCAATTACCATTTTTGCGGGAATTCAAAATTGCAAATACAAAAAATGTCTTTTACTAGATAGTATTTTATCGACCCATATTACTTTAAAAATGTTTTTAAAGAAAGCCCTATTATTTTATTTATTCGATTATTTAATACACGTATTGATTGTGTATACCCAGTACCTTGTTCCTTCTAAGAAAATATTATTACTCGGTTTGCAAGAGAATTTCCCGTCCATAATATGTTTGCCTATTTGAGTTTTATAAACTTCAGTCTGAATACATCTCATTTTACAAATGAAAGGCTTCATAATATTAACCTAGTCTCAAGAATAAACTCAAAAAACAAGATATATCCATTAAACAATGTCTTCTATTCCTACCTGTATTTTGTATCCTATATAGTAATAATCTTTTAAGCTTAAATTTAAAACAAATGTGTTATATTTAATATCATGATATTGGCTGCGAAGAATCTTAGAAAAAGCTTTTTCAAAAATTATTTTTGAATAAGACAATTACGTGTACATTATTTTTAACTTAATGTCATTTTTTATGGATTTCGAATGATCGTGAATTTGATTATTGATGTTGCTGTGTTTCATGTTTTTTATTTTTTACCAAGCGTGAACAATTATTTTGTTTTATCAAATAAACAAATAATTTTTTTCGACCATATTGATTACAAACATTTGAAGCATTGAGTTTACTTATTTTTTCATTAACCGCGTTTTATTGGTTTTATTTATTCAATAGTGCATTTTTACAAAAGCGTGAATAAGCTAAAGCAAAATACTAATCGCTTAACTTTAATGTAACGATTAATAATTCCAATAGGTAGAAATTAGTGAACTTATGTAAGGTTATATGCACCATCATGTGATTTAAACTTCCTGTTCATTTGCTTAGCACTTTTTGAAACATTAAGGCGGGTAATAAAATAATCCAATTCTATTAAATTTCCTTTTCTTGTCTTAAACATTCCTTTCTTTATATTTTTTCTAATGAAGAGTACTAATAAAAATATATAAAATATAAAATAAATCAAATAAATAAAATAAATAAAATAAATAAAATAAATAAAACAAATAAAATAAATAAAATAAATAAAATAAACAAAATAAATAAAATAAATACAAAATAGTTTTCAAAAATTAATTGAATAAATATAATAAATAAAATAAATTGAATAAAAATAATAAATATAATAAATAGAGTAAATAGAATAAATATAATACATGGAATAAATAGAATAAATAGAATAAATATAATAAATAAAATAAATAGAATAAATAGAATAAATAGAATAAATAGAATAAATAGAATAAATAGAATAAATAGAATAAATAGAATAAATAGAATAAATAGAATAAATAGAATAAATAGAATAAATATAATAAATAGAATAAATAGAATAAACAGAATAAACAGAATAAACAGAATAAACAGAATAAACATAATAAACAGAATAAACAGAATAAACATAATAAACAGAATAAACATAATAAACAGAATAAACAGAATAAACAGAATAAACAGAATAAACAGAATAAACAGAATAAACAGAATAAACAGAATAAACAGAATAAACAGAATAAACAGAATAAACAGAATAAACAGAATAAACAGAATAAACAGAATAAACAGAATAAACAGAATAAACAGAATAAACAGAATAAACAGAATAAACATAATAAACAGAATAAACAGAATTAACAGAATAAACAGAATAAACAGAATAAACAGAATAAACAGAAAAAACATAATAAACAGAATAAACAGAATAAACAGAATAAACAGAATAAACAGAATAAACAGAATAAATAGAATCAACAGAATAAACAGAATAAACAGAATAAACAGAATAAACAGAATAAACAGAATAAACAGAATAAACAGAATAAACAGAATAAACAGAATAAACAGAATAAACAGAATAAACAGAATAAACAGAATAAACATAATAAACAGAATAAACAGAATAAACAGAATAAACAGAATAAACAGAATAAACAGAATAAATAGAATCAACAGAATAAACAGAATAAACAGAATAAACAGAATAAACAGAATAAACAGAATAAACAGAATAAATAGAATCAATAGAATAAATAGAATGAATAGAATAAATATAATAAAAAGAATAAATATAATAAATAGAATAAATAGAATTAATAGAATTAATAGAATAAATAGAATAAATAGAATAAACAGAATAAACAGAATAAACAGAATAGACAGAATAAACATAATAAACAGAAAAAACAGAATAAACAGAATAAACAGAATAAACAGAATAAACAGAATAAACAGAATAAACAGAATAAACAGAATAAACAGAAAAAACAGAATAAACAGAATAAACAGAATAAACAGAATAAACAGAATAAACAGAATAAACAGAATAAACAGAATAAACAGAAAAAACAGAATAAACAGAATAAACAGAATAAACAGAATAAACAGAATAAACAGAATAAACAGAATAAACAGAAAAAACAGAATAAACAGAATAAACAGAATAAACAGAATAAACAGAATAAACAGAATAAACAGAATAAACAGAATAAACAGAATAAACAGAATAAACAGAATAAACAGAATAAACAGAATAAACAGAATAAACAGAATAAACAGAATAAACAGAATAAACAGAATAAACAGAATAAACAGAATAAACAGAATAAACAGAATAAACAGAATAAACAGAATAAACAGAATAAACAGAATAAACAGAATAAACAGAATAAACAGAATAAACAGAATAAACAGAATAAACAGAATAAACAGAATAAACAGAATAAACAGAATAAACAGAATAAACAGAATAAACAGAATAAACAGAATAAACAGAATAAACAGAATAAACAGAATAAACAGAATAAACAGAATAAACAGAATAAACAGAATAAACAGAATAAACATAATAAACAGAAAAAACAGAATAAACAGAATAAACAGAATAAACAGAATAAACAGAATAAACAGAATAAACAGAATAAACAGAATAAACAGAATAAACAGAATAAACAGAATAAACAGAATAAACAGAATAAACAGAATAAACAGAATAAACAGAATAAACAGAATAAACAGAATAAACAGAATAAATAGAATCAACAGAATAAACAGAATAAACAGAATAAACAGAATAAACAGAATAAACAGAATAAATAGAATCAATAGAATAAATAGAATAAATATAATAAATATAATAAAAAGAATAAATATAATAAATAGAATAAATAGAATTAATAGAATTAATAGAATAAATAGAATAAATAGAATAAATAGAATAAATAGAATAAATAGAATAAATAGAATAAATAGAATAAATAGAATAAATAGAATAAATAGAATAAATAGAATAAATAGAATAAATAGAATAAATAGAATAAATAGAATAAATAGAATAAATAGAATAAATAGAATAAATAGAATAAATAGAATAAATAGAATAAATAGAATAAATAGAATAAATAGAATAAATAGAATAAATAGAATAAATAGAATAAATAGAATAAATAGAATAAATAGAATAAATAGAATAAATCGAATAAATAGAATAAATAGAATAAATAGAATAAATAGAATAAATAGAATAAATAGAATAAATAGAATAAATAGAATAAATAGAATAAATAGAATAAATAGAATAAATAGAATAAATAGAATAAATAGAATAAACAGAATAAATAGAATAAACAGAATAAATATAATAAACAGAATAAACAGAATAAACAGAATTAACAGAATAAACAGAATAAACAGAATAAACAGAATAAACAGAATAAACAGAATAAACAGAATAAATATAATAAATAGAATCAATAGAATAAATAGAATAAATAGAATAAATATAATAAAAAGAATAAATTTAATAAATAGAATAAATATAATTAATAGAATTAATAGAATAAATAGAATAAATATAATAAATAGAATAAATAGAATTAATAGAATTAATAGAATTAATAGAATAAATAGAATAAATATAATAAATATAAAAAATAGAATAAATAGAATAAATAGAAAAAATAGAATAAATAAAATAAATAAAATAAATAAAAGCAATTATTATATTTTGAGTTTGTCAAAATATTTGTAAATAAGAATTAGATTTAACCTTTAAAAAATTATTCAAGACCAACAGATGGAGTGAAATTTTAAGAAAAAATGGAATTTTTTACATGCTGTGCAAAGAAGCCTAAAAACTTATTAACCTGAATTTTATTCCTTTCTCAAAAAAATTCTCCGTCATTGTTATAAAATGGTTAAAGTTAGCTAAACGACTGTGAAATTATTTTCTTCATTAAGCTGAATAAAATCTACAGGAATAAACCTCTTTATCAGAAAATAAAATATAGAAGATAACGTGAAGGTGTTTGAATAAAAAGTACCATAAAATACTGAAAAGGGGTGCTCAGCTCAATATGCTGTACAACTTGTTTTGACTGAGTTTATTTGAATTGCTTTCGATTTTCTTGAATCTTTTGGACCCAAATGAAATGTCAATAGCCATAGAATCTACAAAATCATATACTGACACCTTAATGCCAAAGTAATGTAACGCCATTTTCGTAATTTTTCTTTTGAAAAAAAAAACGTTGTAATATATGTTAAATAAATATACATTAATTTACTGACTATGAAACACGGACCATAAGGAATGGTTATGCTTCAAATGCATGTCGGGGTTTCATTGTTTGAATCACATCCGGAATAGCGAGGTAATTGAGTAGTTTCCGTGAAACGAGGTAAATTCTTAAAAATATTGATTTTTGGAAACAGTTTTTTGACTTTGTAAGGAATGTTACTAAATACCGATCGTCATTGCAACCTTCGATTTTGAAATAAGTCAAAAACAGTATCCTCCGATGGCAACTATATTCAACCGGAGGTGACACAGTTGGCTGAACCATACACTAAGGATGCCTCCCGAGTGCCATAAACACACTTGCCTACTTTACAAAGCATCCTTCGCAAATGAAAAACTAAACTCAGATTTTTTTAAAGAACCATTTTTATATGAACCACGGTTTCGAATAATGAGATATTAGTAAGCTGAAACCATTATTATAGAGGCGGGATTCATCCGGATAAACCAATTTCACTTACTAGGCAACGCCTGAAAACATTTTTCTAACTTTTATACTTCTTAAACAATTGAGTTTAATCAACCAAGTTTCAACAACAAAAAAAACAGCAACATGATAAGGGTCTTACCTCTTTTACTTGACAAAAGTCACCAGATGGGGGCGTTGAGAAAATGTGTATGTTTAAACATAGGCAAAATTGTGAATATTACACATTTTGTAAAGTGGCCACTTAAACCAGCCAATTACGGGTCATAAGCTCTGTAAATGCCTTGACCTCCATGTTCCTTTCTCCAAATGTTATCTCTCTATTGTAACAAATTTAGATCTTAATAACTTCCTAGGAAGGAAATCTATCGATAAACATTTGGACGTGTTTAAAACCTTGTTGATATTCCTTGTTCTTAAAAAAGTCCATTCATACTCTATCTGTTCATCACTATATATGTCTAAAAAAATATATAATTTTAATTTGAAAATATATTATTCATATTTATTTAACACTGTATTTATACATTTCATATACATTTATGGTTTAAGGCAATTTCCTCCTACTTACCTAGTTGTTCAGTTTGAGAGAATAAAAAGTATATGGATATATGTGTATGTATGTGTATATATATATATATATATGTATTTATAATATATATATATTATAAATTTATATTGAAATATATATATTTATAAATATATTAAAATATGTGTATACAAGTAAGTTTGTGTATTATTTTTCTGTTATTTCTATTAAGTTGTAAAATATTATTATGTAATAATATTCAATTGCCTAGCTTGGAACGGAATATGTTCTCTTGTAAGCTGAGCAAAATATGCAAAAAAGTGTACAAATAATAAAATTTATAAATAAAATAGTAAAAAAATATTCTAGGTATGTTAAAAAACTTTAATTTTACTATGTAACAGAATGTATGTTTATAATTGTTTTAAAAAATATATTTATAGAAACAAAAATTAACTAAAAATCTACACCATACTATAAAGATAGGAATGGAAATATGAATGGAAGAAGGAGGACAAACAAAAAAAGTTAATATTATGAAAGTAAAAAATTCCATTGAGATTTAAATGTAAATTAAGATAAATCTCAAAAATTAGTGGATAGCTATTACTGCGAAAGAAATGGCAAAAAAATAGAGCGGTTAGTTGTTATTAAAAGGGTTGTCTCGTTCCGAGAACGAAAAGATAGCCCATGTTGCGATAGAGGTTGGAAGAGCTCTCTCAGATAAACAGTCAAATTGGGATTTTTTTAAATGTTGTGAAGAAGTGATAGAATGTGAATGTTTCTTCAATGTCTGATATTGAGCCAGTGTACTTGCGTGCGGTATACATACCCATTAAAAACATTAAAGTTAAGGATCAAATTAACTCATGGATAGTTGATATGTTACCTAAAACAATACTTATTTTAATGTATGTTGTAAAGCACTATAGAGAGAATTTTTTAAAATTATTATTTAATAACAATAAGCTAAAAAGACGACGAAGAGGAAATATCATAATTCCGTTACCACAAAGAGATACAAAAACACTTACAGGACTTATGACTTGTTATTGGCTGTTTTAAGCACTCACTTTATGTAGGTACTGGGTAAGATTCATTATTTTGCGTATGTTTAAATTCCCACATTTTCTCAACTCTTTCATTTGTGGACTTTTATGAATTAAAATATCGAATTTTTTTATTGATGCAGGCGAGATTCATCTGGCTTAATAATTTCACCTAATACTACCAACGGCTGCATATCAAAATAATTGTAAACGTGGCTCGATTTTACTCAGAGCAAAATTTACCTGTAAATGCCTAAACTTCGTAACTCCTCAAATGTATTTGTTTCCTCTCCGTTGAAATAAATTTCAATATTAATGTAAACGCAGCCTTGCCTCCAAATATTTAGACACACTCAATATTATTAATTATATTCTTTCTACGGTGTTTTTTGTACAGACCGATTCTAGATAAAGATTTTTCTAGCTAACTCTAGACCTTTCCAATATTATCCTACACTGTAGGTAATTGTACACGTTTCCAATTTTTGTATATGACCACAACATTGGGCGAATGTACCTCATTTTTCGAGCGGCTAGCCTCTAAGAAAAGGGATTTTTTTTTTCCGACAATAATTTTACCTTCAGTTAAGCGTTTCTAAGGCAGTACTCTTATTTAAATGATTAAATAGTCTTACTCAGAGATTTCAAGATATACTAGAACACTCACTTTCGAACAAACTGAAAAGTTATATAATTGTTAATGTTACTAAAAATATGTATGAACTACTTTAAAATATGTTGTGTGTGTCCAAGTGTTTGTAGACGAGGACTAGTTTTTATCTCCTATAGAGTTTTTTTTTCCAACAAATTTGTGGGCAAACATATCGATAGCTAAGTTCCATAAAGCTATTACTAGTTTTGAAAAATGGATGACCAAAGTTTTTACAACAAACAAACAAACAAACAGTTATTTATACTACACTAAGTAAAGTATACATATGGATATATATTAATGGTAAATATGTTCACAATGGCTACTAGTTTTAGAAGTAATGTTATTTATGCAAATTTTCACAATGTTTAAGTTAGCTATGGGATCGAGAAATTGTTAAGTTTATTTATTTTCATTATGAAACCATCTGTCTTACAATAGTAAACTAATAATTTTAGATAGTTATATTTCATCTTCTTCAGCTTTATTATTTCCACTGCTGGATAAACGCCTCTTCCAAACTTCTCCATTCCTTCTTATCGCCCGCTTTTATCAATGCCATCGAACTATCTTTTCTGTGGCCTTCCAACACTTCTTTTGTTTACTCATGGTCTCCACTTTATTATTCTGAATGTCCACCTGCCACCAATTGCCTCCTCATGTGTCCTGCTCACTGCCATTTTTATTTTGCTGCACAATCCATGATATCCATGACTCCGGTTTGGAAACCATAATTAGTCTTAAGATGACTAAGTAACAGAATTTCATTGTTTCCGTGAAGGAATATGAAGAGATATTTGTTGTAGAATTAATAGTCGGGGCATCAAATAAACCATTAAGGTTCTTACTTATAAACCTAATATGAAGTTACGCATACGAAGTGTTTTTAAAAACATGTTTGTTTTATATATTTGGACCCTTGTATTTAGTGGCCTTACATGTCATGTACAAGGCTAAGGTACTCGAAAAAAAATCGTATTTGTTTTTCACTGATTTTGGTTTATTACTTTTATGAGTCCAATCACCATTGTTACAAAGTCCAAGAACAATGCCGCGTGATAACTACTTTTAACGACAGTGTGGATATCTGTTAAAGATATTCCATCTTTCCTTTATTCTGTTTCAAGATTATGGCGTTGCAAACTGAAAAATGGCCACTGAAATAATAGATGTTCGATACTCTGTGAAGAAATATCATCGCATGGACAATAGTCATCATTCCTCATAGCTCCGTTTCCGGTAAAAATTTGGGTAGTTTCGAAAGTACTTTGGTGATAACGACGGAAGTTTGCTGCATCAGCCAGCGTTGGGAAAAACATTTGAGTGATTTTACCTTTAGAAAAAGCGCGGTAATGATCCTCTCAACGCTGCTGCGTATTTTGTTTTAGACAGCGTTTAGCAAAGCTAAGATGAAATTCCATGAAAAAAGGTGCCGTTCTTTTACAAGTTGCGGCTCTTGCTAGGTCATCTGCTCTCTCATTTCCTACGATACCAGCATGTCTTCTTATCCAGCATATTTGAATAAACACGAATAGTGGTAGAATAAAGATCGGAATACTATCTTTATTCTACCATTATAATAAGGATGGTATTTCCATACGTATTCTACCACTATGCCTAGGCGCAACTTTATACTTACTTTACGAGTTTTTATATTGGAATTTAAAATATGCATATTAAATTTGTATGAAATCGACAGTTTGAAAATCATGATAGATAACGGAAAAATTACATATCGGTTATTAAAATTAACAAGTTACAACAGAGGCTGATAACATTTTAGAGAAGGGGCTATAGAAACTAGGTATTTACAAGGTATATGATCCGTTACTGGCCGGTTTAAATGGCCACTTTTTGTTCACACTGAATGTTTCAACATTTATATTACCTATCAGTGGAGATAGTGGTTTGTCAATAATAAGAATAAACTTTTTAAAGTAATTATTCA
This sequence comes from Micrasema longulum, assembly GCF_059751315.1. Taxonomy (NCBI): domain Eukaryota; kingdom Metazoa; phylum Arthropoda; class Insecta; order Trichoptera; family Brachycentridae; genus Micrasema; species Micrasema longulum. Next base: position 535,593 of record NW_028277780.1, read on the forward strand.
AACAAACGTCGTCCTTCATTTTTGTGGGAACCCAAAAATATTCTACTGGGGTCATTACAAAACAGTTCAGAGCTCTGTTGTTCAAACTTAATGGAACTACAGTTAACATTTCCCCGCATCAAAAATGTTTCCACAACATTCCGATTAACTTTTAGCTCTCATTTCAAATACCTCTCCAACACTTATGTTTACAGTAAATATCAGGTTTAAGTAACAATATCTACATAATTGCAAGAACAGTTGTATTCAGGGAGCTTACGAAAGGCTTGCTTGTTTTCCGTACTTGTTAACTATTCAAAAACACAATAAGTATAAACTCCCCAATTCAAAACCAGTAATCGGGTTGAGAGCTGGCTCTGTATAATATTATTGCTCTGGGCAGACAATTATCCGCATTGAAATTGCCTGGTCAAGTGTACTTAAAAGGATCAACTTCTCTTACTGATGTAACGAAATATGAACATACCCGCAGAACAATTCAATCTCGGTAGAGAAATAGTTTTTGATTCATCTCATGGAATGTAGTGACAATTTGCTAGATTTAATAGTTTTATGTAAGCTTGAAAACTAATTAGCAACGTTGATTTGTTTGATATGTACGAGTAGGTACGTACGTGGTAAAATTCCATTATAAAAAAAAAATTGTCTTATACTTCTACAATACCTTTACAATAAAATGTTATTTTATCTCTAATTCTTAATATTTTCGACACTTAGGCAATAATATTTACACACATGTCCACCCTCATTCCATCATAACACCCACTCACCTACCCTCTTACACACTTACACTCACACAAACACACTAGCATGTATTGTACGAGTATTTAATGTATTTCTGTGGATATTTGTCATTGGTTTTATTCTCTGTATATTTAATTTGTTATATTTTTTTTTACATGAATTACTGTTGGTATCCTAAATAAATATATAAAAAAAAACATCAACCATGTTGGTGGACGCTTTTATGAGATCCGAAACGTCGGAAATGAGTTCGAACTATAGAAAAACGTAAAAACACAGAAGTGTTTTTTTTTTTTAATGGGCTTTTGCAATACAAATCTACTTATGCAATATGTAATAAACATTACAAATAATAATAGGTAGCAGTTATGTCTTTACAAAGGTTAAAAAGCAAAGTCAGCAAAAACATGATTAAAATATACAATAGAAGTAATTCACAAGTACACAATTTACCTGTTACATAGTGTCAGTTAATAAAAGAATAAAAGAAATGAAAATACATACACGTATTTACATTTAAAAAAATCAGAAATATGCATTTGAACAGCCGTGAAAATCTTAAAGAACTTACTCAAGTATCATTATTATTAATCAGAAACTCTGCTGGTCTTTCTTTCAAACCTTATCTTCAAGGTGTCGTTTGACGACTGTTGACTGTATGTCGTTCAAGTTGCAGTCTACTTTTGTTGTGGCGTCTAAAAACCATAATTATTTTGTTAATTCTCTAATCATCAGACTACACCGGCTCGGAAACAAGTCTTGAAAAATTGTCGTGTTTCGATTTTCATCGTCAGTTTAAAAATTCTTACGGCGAAAAAATTACCATAACTTTCAAGTGCTGTAAAAATCACTTTGACTTTATCTATTTTGCTTACGTACACTTAAAGAAAACGTACTGAAAACCTTATTTTTTTTAGTCTAAAACTGTTATAATTTTTCAAACGAATTTCATTTTGTACCTTCTAACTTTAATGTAGTATTTTTTATTTACTTATGTTTATCTTAAAAATATAATGTTATTATTATTTTTTTGATATGTACCTTCATATTAACATGAATTTTTAATTTTACACCTGTTATATAAAAGCCCTCTGGGAGCATCTAGGTAATAAATAAATTCATATTAGGTATTTTCTTTTTATTCCAGTACACTGTCCTGTACAATTTTTCGATTCTGAATGGACTTGAGAGTGCTTTAGTGATATGGAGTCCACGCGAGGAGAGATATTCCCTCATGCTGAAGATGGTTTAGAAAAAAAAAGAGGTATCTCTACATTGGAGAATATGGTAGTTATCTGTGGCTTATCCCACTGCATTCCTCCTGGGCATGCTAGGGACCAAAAGTTTGCAACATATAAGAGATCAGTTCCTGCTGACGCATTTTATAAGATTGATGAAAGGTTATATCGAGAACTCAGCCATTTTAGAGTATATTAATTTTTATGTTCCGGATCTAATATCTCCGATAGCGTCAGCATAGATTGTTTTACCTCCCGGTTTTCAGAACCAACCTACCTTTTGTCACGCCGATAGAAAGTGCAGTCAGGCAGCTAAACATGATTGCTTTCGAGATCGACTCTTTCGCGTCAGTGAAATTATGTTAAAAAGGAAAATGCCCCTCTGATAGGAGAGTATCATGTCTTTCTAATATAAAAAGGGCCATTGTTCAAGGGTTTTTCATCTAACATGTTATCCCAATTTCCAATTTAATGCCTCAAATAGTTTTTTTCCCTTGTTTCAAGATCTCTCGAACCTCCCTGTCCATACCACGTATCTCAATTATTTTTTCGTCATATTAAGGTAGAATGGTTAGTTCTACGGTTAGGAGTCAATTCAGGGACTATGAAATACTGCGGGGTAAATCACATTAAAAAAATAAAAATTCATGTCAACTATGTCGTGAATCGGACCCGAAATCTCGAACACAATAAATAAAGGTAAATTGGGAAAATAACATGGGCCAAATACATTTTTTTTTTCATGGGGCGTGAAATAAGTTCCACATTTCATCATGGCGCCTCGCCTACATTTGTGGGTAACATTAGTGTCACCCCTCGCTAACTATAGCTTTACGTCACCCGTAACTTTATGGTAAGTGTGCGCTTATGGTAACTGCCGAACACCTTTGCTGCTTTGTATCTAGATGTTTCAATTTGTCGGTTCATTTCCTTTACACTTTGTTTCTGGAGACGACATTATTACGACGTTCTACATGGTATTTCGAGTCATAATAATTACCATAGCCTGTTTCGTCACAGATCGTTTTTCGGCTTACTGAATCTAGCGGAACGAGAAAATGGCGGTCCGTGTTTTCAGCGCTTATTTTCAATCGGTAAATCTTTTACATTTATTTAATTTTATAGATTCATTTTTTTGATTTCATACTTCACAAAAATGCATTGTAAAATTAAATGAACAATGTATTCCTCACGGGAAAAACCCGTGCCGAGAAATCATTGTACAATTTTATTTTAGTTTGAGTCATTATTTTTTTACGCTATGAATATATTTAAAAAATACTTTTAATGTAAAGAATAAATCATTTATATCAAATTCAAATACATTTTTAAAAATCTCAACTAAACGTAAATAATTTAACTAAAGACAAGCGGCGTAGCGCAGTTGGTTAGACGGCCATACTGTAAAACTGGCTTCGCGAGTTCGATTCCCTATACTGCAAGAAAAAAGTCCAAGAAATATTATTCTATCAATTGGTCTGGGCGTTGTGGTGTATTTTTATAACCTGATTTCATATTGTCTCTTTCTTACTTGCTGACAAGATTAAGTACAGGCTAAATGGGTTATTTTTTTGAAAAAAAAAGAAAGCATGGATTACGAGGCATGGACAGAATAAGAACAGAACAGTTACCGTAACGGGTTGTGTTTTTCGTTTTTGAGGATTGGCAACACTGAGTGGTAGAGTGGAATCTCCTGACTGAACGAGCATCGCAGGAACACTCGCGATGTAGTGAATATAACAGGTCTGGCGTAGGGAGTTAAGTGAAGGCAGAACAAATGTTCGAAACCTCAATTTCGGGCAGTAACAAGGCCTCGGTGTTTTGGAACCAAAAAAGCACCATTTCCATCAATGCAACGATCTTGTGAGACCCTGAAAAAAACTCAAAAGGAGCATTTAAAGCAAAAGGAGGGGAATGCTGACTAGAGAAGTGCGTTTGTTGCACGACAACGCCCGTCCTCACACAGCCTTAAACGCTCTTCGACTCATTTGTACAGATAACTTGTACAAGATTTTATCTTGTAACCATTAATAATTTAAAGTAGTTATGCAGAAAACAGGCAGCCATAGAAAAGTAAAACTGATTATAATAGCACTTTTGTGAAAAGTGTGAATAACCAAATTTACACAACATTTGGAACGTTGAAAAATTATGAATAATACAAACGTTTGTTTTTCTACCATACAAAAAATAATCAAACCATGTATTTGACCAGTTTAATATGTTTAAAGTCTGGCTGACCGCACAACCTAAGATTTGCATTTTGCATAAAACAGCCAGCCGTAGTGAAACTATGATATCGTTGTGTCTTTGTGTATTAAACATATTATACAAGGTTAACATTATGGTACTTTATTGTAAAAAAATCACTTATAACCGTATGCAGAGACAAAACTTAAGGTGAGGAAAGTACATTATAATCTTAAATGCGGAGAATAACCCGAAGATGAAGACAATAGAATATACTTTCTTCACCTTAAGTTTTGTCTCTGCATACGGGTTTTAATATATTTGGTGGATTCATGAAGGAATTTTGGTTATTTTTTATATTTGGCTAACAACACACACAACCTTAAATACGTATTTTGCAGAGAACAGCCAAATTTAATATTGGATGATACCTAATTCAAACTTAGAACACATGAGGTGACATTATGAATTAAAACATATTTTTGAATGATTGGCTGCTTTCTGCATAACTAAGTTTAATTGTTCTTGTTAATATTACAACAGAGAAGGAAAATAATTCTGGAAAAGGAATATGATAGGTAGGTATTTAAACATTTAACATTTAACTAAATAACACGAAACATTTTGTGGTTGTTTTATTTAATTTGTACCTTTTCCAGCAAGAAATGTTCTTAAGGTTGTTTTGAGTTAAGTTTATTTAAGTAAATCTTCTTTACCAAAGTGTACTTAATTATTTCACAATGAGCCTTTCTTAACTCTTAAAGTACTTAATTTATAAATTAAGAGTTTAATTAATAAAAAAGCTCTATCTTAGAACAGGTAGAGCCATGTTAGATGAAGACTATCCTAAACAGAGGACGTTCCGTATTCATTTTTTAATTCACCAGTTTTATCTAAATTTCCTGGTTTTAAATACGTCTACTTACTTATGCAATAAATTTATAAAATAAAGTAAATACATAAATTATTAAAATAATATACACAGTTCAGCAAACATTAAACAGGCAAATACATAAATAATTCAAGAAAAATAAAATACGCAAATCTTCATTTTTCCATACGTATCCAGTGGTGCATAGAGCACTACATTGGTACTTCAATTGCAGCGTATCTTTATCATATCATAGTCAGAATCTTGAAAGACTATTTTTGGCTAGACGACTACTCTCAGGTAAATATCCTGAAAAAATAAATCATGTGGGGAAACGTCCGCCTCATAATGCAGTGGTTGGTGCGTTAGTCTACCATGCTTGTAATCCCGATTTCAATTATTATTATTACTATTATTATTATTATTATTATTTATGTGTAGGATTCATCGAATCAATACAGATATACACCTATTGTGAAAGAGTCGTACAACAGCATATTCTAAACTTTGATGTCTTAATTACATTGTTTATGTCATTTTCCTGTTATTTCTGTATGATTTTTAATGGCATTGTCATATTTGTGTTTGTATACCAAAAAATTCACCAAAAACAATAAAAAAGGAATGGCCCACGCTCAGGCGTTTAAGTCTTTGTGGGCATTTTTTCCAAATTTAAGGCTATGTTTATTTTTAGAATATGTATCTTTTCTCTTTTTCTCTTCTAATGTTTAATAAATATAATGTATAAAATATGTAATTTAATACATGCATAATATGTAACAGTATGGAAAAATAAACAAAAAAAAAAAAAAAAATCACTTATAATAGTCAATAAATAAATTATAACTATAAAATATAAATCAATAAAATATAAATCATAATAATTAAAAAATAAGAATACATTATTAAATATATATCCCCAGTATGATTGACCTAAAATATTTTACAATGTACAATTACACAGAAGAAGAAGTATAAAATATTGGTTAATTGTTTTCAGGCGTTGCCTAGTAGATGAATTGGTTCGGCCGAATGAATCTCACCCACATGATAAAGGTTTCAGATTTTTTATTTCAAAAAAGTCAACAGATGGAAGAGTTGAGTAAATGTAGATGTTCAAACATAGGCAGAATGGTAAATGTTTCAAAGTGTGCTAAGTGGCCACTTAAACCAGCAAATGACAGGTCATAAGCCTAGACTCCCATATTTCGTTCTCAAAAATGTTTTTCCTCTCTTTTGCAATAAATTAAAGTATTTTACAATGTTTTGAGCATGTTCAAATGTCTTCAGACTGGCTCTGGGTTTCCTTCCTAAGGAGTGATTTAGGTCTTAGTGTGTTGCGACAGAGAGGGAAAAAGTTTTTCAGAAGGTAATTTTTATTAATTTTTTTATATACGGCATTTCTGCCATTTACATATATGTGGTATAAAGAGTGCATAAAAATATTTTAAAAATCGAGTAAGAAATATTAATATACTCATATGTACACATTATAAATTACTTGAAATACATACACGTATATTTTAAAGAAATTATACAATAACGTGGCATAATCATATAAACCAAAATCTTAACTCTGATTGTGTCAAAAGCAGACAAAACCGATGAGCATGTATGACAAGATGTATGAATATGGAAGAAGCTAGGAATATATATCAGGATAGACATATGTAGCAATCTAACCTCTCTGCTTATTCCTATAGGAAAATGTCGTGATGGTAGTAGAAGTAATAGTTTATTAATAAATGAGCTAGAGAAATGATTAAAATTTGGTAAAAAATCAAAAGCTAAATTTTAAATTTTTTTTATTTAGCATCCTATGAAATATTTCGCACTGTTACAAAAAAATTTCAAACTGATGTTGACTATTTAATAATGTTATTAAAAGGCCAATGTGTCAACAGAGATGAAGTAAAATTTCAATATTGTCTACTAGCTGTGAGTAAAAAAAAATACTTACATGTAAATTCTAGCGGTTCATTTTAATTCTCAAATGATCGATCGCGTAAACAAAGAGTATTCTTATAAAAAACTTCGCTTAAAAATCAACGGAAGTCATGATGCCTACGAGTAAGTAAATATTTTGAAAATCTTTAGGAAGAATGGTGAATTTTTGTTGGTTCTTTATGTAATCATTTTCATGATTAGTTGAGCCGATAATTTGTTTCGATGATGTTTTAGCCAGAAAAATCATGTTTGAGTAAGAACTGGCTAATTTGGTGTTATGAAGTTGCCACCAAGTTGTTCTATTTTTTTATTAGCCCAACGTTTGTCCATGTACATATACATTTTCTATTTTTTGTTGAATCTCGTCATGCCATATCTTTCTCGGTCTTTCTCGTTTCTTGCATCCATCAACATTCGCATCGTAGATCCTTTTAACCATTTTTTTTTCACCTCATTCGCTCAACATGTCCAAACAAGCCGCTTGTACTCAGGTCGAGAATTACAAGCGCAAACCGAAACCGTCCGTTACACGTTTTTTGTTTAACTAAAAACCAGTCTAAAATTCTGAAACACTTTTTTTCTATGCAATAGAGCTAAAGAGCTTCTCTAGCGAATTTTTACTCTGAGGTTTTATCTTATAATTTATTTTTTTTTAGATACACAGCGTGGCCGGAGAAGAGACGTCTGAAGGTAGAATACAGGTATTTCCTAAGGTTTATCATGAAAGAATGTGTGTAAACTAACAAATAAGAACTTTTATTGATAAAATGGGGACACAAGTAGCTGTAAACACAAGGTAAAAAAGACAGTAATTTTCTACCTCATTATCTTTGAAGGCTGATTTCAGCAAATAATAGCCAACTAAGTAATATTTTTTTGTAAATTTATAAAAATTTTAATATAACGCAGTTTTTAAATTTACTAAAAAACTAAGAAATTTCCTTTTAACATTATTAACCTTAGGTTGATAGTTTAAGTCTGACTCGCTCAAACCTTAATTATGCAGTTTAGGTCAAAACTTTTTCAGATTTCATTTATGTTACGAAGCTGACTATTTTATGTTTGAAAGTAAAATTTAACAAAAAAACCGGTAAAAATCTTTCAAAAATGGAAAAAAACATTTTAAACCGATCAGGTCGAAAATTACAAAAAAACATTATATAATCCTAAATCTAAAACTACGCATAATCGCGGAACATACATGGGGGTGATTTGGATACCCCTCAATATGAGGCATCTACATTTTACTTTTGGACGTCATTTTTCTAGCCATCCTATATATCGATTGGTTTTTACCTAATTATCTATAATACAAGCCTAATATAATGAGAAATTATTGTCGAAACCGATTGTCATTTAACAGAAAATCAGTGATTTATAAAGATTTATAAAAATTCATAAACTTATACCTACCTAATTAAATAATATTAATCATCTTCATCATTTCACTATCTGCACCTAGCTGTGCAAAGTGCATTTTATTGGTGCTCTAATTGCAGTGCATCCTGATCAAATTTATTGCATTTTAGATAAGGTAATCAGTCTTACACTTCAGGTGTCGGTCCAGAAACACTGAAATATTACAACGTAAAACCACCTTAAAAGCCAATATTGTATGCCCACCAGTAGCGAACGGTAATTTTATTTACGGGTAAGCTATAAAAAATATAATTTATCTGTACCTACATAGATATTATGATATAAGTTAAATACGAGTATACTATAGACTGCTATTTTTTCTGTTGTTCTGTGTAATACAACAACCTTTATCTATGAAATCAACACAAACGACGTAATTTCGTGATATATTAAATGGTGTAGCGGCTAGTTCAGACCCGGGACTCTCAATGAATATGAGCAAAACTAAGCTTAATTTACTTTCATATGATTTCGATTTATCCGTCCTTACCTCTGTTTTATATAAATACATTGAACTCCTTAATAAAGATACCAGTCTCGAAGATGTCGCGAAAGCGATGAAACCAGTGAATGGATATTCCAAATTTGTGGAAAAAAGTATCACTCGTCTTTTTTTTTATATAATAAATAACAGCGTTAACATTTTTAAAATATGAAAAGTAGATTGTTTATTAAAAAAAAAATGTGTCAATTTTGTAATTATGGGAATGAATAAAAATATAAAAAATTAATAAATTAACCTAAAAATATAAATTAATTTAATTCTACTAAAATTCCATATAAGAGAATATTATATTTTTTTACATTATTCCATAAATAGATAGCCCAGATATTCTTTATTAAGATTTAAATCAAAACAAATAAATATATTCCCAGAAAAAAAAAGCTGAAGATCTCAGAAATCGTAACCCGGGAACTCGAACATGGTATGCTTAAGGCCCCTTTCGGACGATCGTAAAAATTATGTGTAATTTTTTGGATCCTCAATAGGAAGGATTTATTTGAATGGTTTTTATTTATTAAATAGCACGCAAACGCATTTACCAGTACACCATAAAGCCAAATAATCACCACTTGATTTCGTTTTTGCAGGTATTTTATCTGAGAGAAGCCCAAAATAAATTAAAATATTTTTGTACAAAGCAGTGTTCATGATATTTATGTAAACATATAATTTATTTTTTTTAATAAAGAAATAGTAGCGTTCTTACAATTAACCTAATTTTTTCAATTCTGGTTGCCATTTTTAATGAGTCGTGAATAACTTACAATTAGAAAATGGAAATCTAATCGGGGTAGAGTGGGGATCGAACCTCAATATCCTACAATATATTAGAATTAATATAAAAAGTTATATTATTTTATTTTAAATATTTCTAAAGGTAGA